>NW_024470849.1:1170868-1176006 GCF_017639515.1 Carcharodon carcharias
AGTGTGTGTGTGAGAGAGAGTATGTGTGTGTAAGAGAGAGAGAGTGTGAGTTTGTGTTTATGTTTGTGTGTGTGTGTGATAGAGAATATGTGTATGTGAGAGACAGTGTGTGTGTGATAGAGAATATGTGCGTGTGTGAGAGTGTGTGTGCGTGTGTGAGAGAGAGTGTGTGTGTGTGAGAGAGTGTGTATGTGAGAGACAGTGTGTGTGTGAAAGAGAATATGTGCGTGTGTGAGAGTGTGTGTGTGTGTGTGAGAGAGGGTGTGTGTGTGTGAGAGAGTGTGTGTGTGTATGAGAGAGAGTGTGTATGTGAGAGTGTGTGTGTGTGTGTGAGAGAGAGTGTGTGTGCGTGTGTGAGAGAATGTGTGTGTGTGTGTGTGTGAGAGAGTGTGTATGTGAGAGACAGTGTGTGTGTGATAGAGAATATGTGCATGTGTGAGAGAGAGTGTGTGTGTGTGTGAGAGAGAGAGGTTGTGGGTTTGTGTTTATGTTTGAGAGTGCGTGAGAGAGATAGTGTGTGTGTGTGTTTGTGTGAATGTGCGTTCACTCCTATGTGTGTGTGACAGTGTGTGTGTGAGTGTTAAAGAGAGTGTGGGTATGAGTGTGAGACTGTGTGAGTGAATATGTGTGTCTGTGTGTGAGCGTATGAGAACATGTGTGAGAGTGTGTGTCAAAATCTGAGTGTTCACATGTGTGTGTTTATGTTGGAGTTCTGTGATTGTTTGTGAATGTCAGCTGGCCTCTTTAGGTGTGTCTGTGTCTCGGTATCAGTATAATATTCTTTGTATCTCTACTGATGTTAATCCAGCTCCCTCACACTGTCACTCAGCAACACCTCTCCCCCCAGCACCCTGTGTTACTGACTGTACCTCTACTGATGTTAATCCAGCTCCCTCACACAGTCACTCAGTAACCCCTCTACCCCCAGCGTCCCGTGTTACTGACTGCATCTCTACTGATGTTAATCCAACTCCCTCACACTATCACTCAGTCACCCCTCTCCCTCCAGCGCCCTGTGTTACTGATTGTATCTCTACTGATGTTAATCCAGCTCCCTCACACTGTCACTCAGTAACACCTCACCCCCAGCGCCCTGTGTTACTGACTGTATCTCTACTGATGTTAATCCAACTCCCTCACACTGTCACTCAGTAACCCCTCTCCCCCCAGTGCCCTGTGTTACTGACTGTACCTCTACTGATGTTAATCCAAATCCCTCACAATGTCACTAAGTAACCCCTCTCCCCCCAGCGCCCTATGTTACTGACTGTATCTCTACTGATGTTAATCCAACTCCCTCACACTGTCACTCAGTAACACCTCTCCCTCCAGCGCCCTGTGTTACAGACTTTTTCTCTACTGATGTTAAACCAGCTCCCTCACACTGTCACTCAGTAACACCTCTCCCCACAGTGACCTGTGTTACTGACTCTATCTCTACCGATGTTAATCCAGCTCCCTCACACTGTCACTCAGTAACCCCTCTCCCCCCAGCTCCCTGTGTTACTGACTGTATCTCTACTGATGTTAATCCAGCTCCCTCACACTGTCACTCAGTAACCCCTCTCCCCCCAGGGCAATGTGTTACTGACTGTATCTCTACTGATGTTAATCCAGCTCCCTCACACTGTCACTCAGTAACCCCTCTCCCCCCAGCGTAATGTGTTACTGACTGTATCTCTACTGATGTTAATCCAGCTCCCTCACACTGTCACTCAGTAACCCCTCTCCCCCCAGCGCCCTGAATTACTGACTGTATCTCTACTGATGTTAATCCAGCTCCCTCACTCTGTCACTCAGTAACCCCTCTCCCTCCAGCGCCCTGTGTTACTGATTGTATCTCTACTGATGTTAATCCAGCTCCCTCACACTGTCACTCAGTAACACCTCACCCCCAGATCCCTGTGTTACTGACTGTATCTCTACTGATGGAAATCCAGGTCCCTCACACTGTCACTCAGTAACACCTCTCCCCCCAGCGCCCTGTGTTACTGACTGTTTCTCTACTGATGTTAAACCAGCTCCCTCACACTGTCACTCAGTAACCCCTCTCCCCCCAGTGACCAGTGTTACTGACTCTATCTCTACCGATGTTAATCCAGCTCCCTCACACTGTCACTCAGTAACCCCTCTCCCCCCAGCGCCCTGTGTTACTGACTGCATCTCTACTGATGTTAATCCAACTCCCTCACACTGTCACTCAGTAACCCCTCTCCCCCTTCACCGTGTTACTGACTGTATCACTACTGAAGTTATTCCACCTCCCTCACAATGTCACTCATTAAACCCTCTCCCCACAGCGCCCTGTGTTACGGACTCTATCACTACTGATGTTAATCCAGCTCCCTCAAACCGTCACTCAGTAACCCCTCTCCCCCCAGCGCCCTGTGTTACTGACTGTATCTCTGCTGATGTTAATCCAGCTCCCTCACACTGTCACTCAGTAACCCCTCTCCCCCCAGCACCCTGTGTTACTGACTGTTTCTCTACTGATGTTAAACCAGCTCCCTCACACTGTCACTCAGTAACACCTCTCCCTCCAGCGCCCTGTGTTACTGACTGTTTCTCTACTGATGTTAAACCAGCTCCCTCACACTGTCACTCAGTAACACCTCTCCACCCAGAGCCCTGTGTTACTGATTGTATCTCTACTATGTTAATCCAACTCCCTCACACTGTCACTCAGTAACCCCTCTCCCCCCAGTGACCTGTGTTACTGACTCTATCTCTACCGATGTTAATCCAGCTCCCTCACACTGTCACTCAGTAACCCCTCTCCACCCAGCGCCCTGTGTTACTGACTGTATCTCTACTGATGTTAATCCAACTCCCTCACACTGTCACTCAGTAACCCCTCTCCCCCTTCACCGTGTTACTGACTGTATCACTACTGAAGTTATTCCACCTCCCTCACAATATCACTCATTAAACCCTCTCACCCCAGCGCCCTGTGTTACTGACTGTATCTCTACTGATGTTAATCCATCCCTCACACTGTCACTCAGTAACCCCTCTCCCCCCAGCGCCCTGTGTTACTGACTGTACCTCTACTGATGTTAATCCAAATCCCTCACAATGTCACTAAGTAACCCCTCTCCCCCCAGCGCCCTATGTTACTGACTGTATCTCTACTGATGTTAATCCAACTCCCTCACACTGTCACTCAGTAACACCTCTCCCTCCAGCGCCCTGTGTTACAGACTTTTTCTCTACTGATGTTAAACCAGCTCCCTCACACTGTCACTCAGTAACACCTCTCCCCACAGTGACCTGTGTTACTGACTCTATCTCTACCGATGTTAATCCAGCTCCCTCACACTGTCACTCAGTAACCCCTCTCCCCCCAGCTCCCTGTGTTACTGACTGTATCTCTACTGATGTTAATCCAGCTCCCTCACACTGTCACTCAGTAACCCCTCTCCCTCCAGGGCAATGTGTTACTGACTGTATCTCTACTGATGTTAATCCAGCTCCCTCACACTGTCACTCAGTAACCCCTCTCCCCCCAGCGTAATGTGTTACTGACTGTATCTCTACTGATGTTAATCCAGCTCCCTCACACTGTCACTCAGTAACCCCTCTCCCCCCAGCGCCCTGAATTACTGACTGTATCTCTACTGATGTTAATCCAGCTCCCTCACTCTGTCACTCAGTAACCCATCTCCCCCAGCGCCCTGTGTTACTGATTGTATCTCTACTGGTGTTAATCCAGCTCCCTCACACTGTCACTAAGTAACACCTCTCCCCAGAGTGCCCTGTGTTACTGACTGTGTTTCTACTGATGTTAATACAGCTCCATCACAGCATCACTCAGTAACCCCTCTCTCCCCCAGCGCCCTGTGTTACTGACTGTATCTCTACTGATGTTAATCCAAATCCCTCACACTGTCACTAAATAACCCCTCTCCCCCCAGCGCCCTGTGTTACTGACTGTATCTCTACTGATGTTAATCCAGCTCCCTCACACTGTCACTCAGTAACCCCTCTCCCCCAGCGCCCTGTGTTACTGATTGTATCTCTACTGATGTTAATCCAGCTCCCTCACACTGTCACGCAGTAACACCACTCCCTCCAGCGCCCTGTGTTACTGACTGTATCTCTACTGATGTAAATCCAGCTCCCTCACACTGTCACTCAGTAACACCTCTCCCCCTTCACCGTGTTACTGACTGTATCACAACTGAAGTTATTCCACCTCCCTCACAATGTCACTCATTAAACCCTCTCCCCCCAGCGCCCTGTGTTACGGACTCTATCACTACTGATGTTAATCCAGCTCCCTCAAACCGTCACTCAGTAACCCCTCTCCCCCCAGCGCCCTGTGTTACTGACTGTATCTCTACTGATGTTAATCCAACTCACACAAACTATCACTCAGTAACCCCTCTCCCCACAGTGCCCTGTGTTACTGACTGTATCTCTACTGATGTTAATCCAGCTCCCTCACACTGTCACTCAGTAACCCCTCTCCCCCCAGCACCCTGTGTTACTGACTGTATCTCTACTGATGTTAATCCAAATCCCTCACAATGTCACTAAGTAACCCCTCTCCCCCCAGCGCCCTATGTTACTGACTGTATCTCTATTGATGTTAATCCAGCTCCCTCACACTGTCACTCAGTAACACCTCTCCCTCCAGCGCCCTGTGTTACTGACTGTTTCTCTACTGATGTTAATCCAGCTCCCTCACACTGTCACTCAGTAACCCCACTCCACCCAGAGCTCTGTGTTACTGACTGTATCTCTACTGATGTTAATCCAGCTCCCTCACACTTTCACTCAGTAACCCCTCTCCACCCAGAGCCCTGTGTTACTAACTGTATCTCTACTGATGTTAATCCAACTCCCTCACACTGTCACTCAGTAACCCCTCTCCCCCCAGTGACCTGTGTTACTGACTCTATCTCTACCGATGTTAATCCAGCTCCCTCACACTGTCACTCAGTAACCCCTCTCCACCCAGAGCCCTGTGTTACTGACTGTATCTCTACTGATGTTAATCCAACTCCCTCACACTGTCACTCAGCAACACCTCTCCCTCCAGCGCCCTGTGTTACTGACTGTTTCTCTACTGATGTTAATCCAGCTCCCTCACAATGTCACTCAGTAACCCCACTCCACCCAGAGCCCTGTGTTAC
>NW_024470849.1:1176206-1191206 GCF_017639515.1 Carcharodon carcharias
CTCTCCCCCTGATTTAACTCCCTCTCCCCCGATTTAACAATTTCCCCTTGATTTAACACTCTCTGTCCCCCTGATTTAACACTCTCCCCTGATTTAACCCTCTCCTACTGATTTAACCCTCTCCACTGATTTAACCCTCTCACCCGTGATTTAACCCCCTCCCCCGATTTAACACTCTCTTCCTGATTTAACACACTCCCCCTGATTCAACACTCTGCCCCCGATTTACCCCTCTCTCCCTGATTTACCCCCCATCCCCTGATTTAACCCACTCCGCTTCTTTAACCCCTCCCCTGATTTAACCCTCTCCCCCCAATTTAACCCTCTCCACCTGATTGAAACCCCTGACCCCCTGATTTAACCCTCTCCCCTTATTTAACCCGATTTAACCCCCTCTCTCTCCCTGATTTAACCCTCTCTCTCTCTCCCCCTGATTTAACCCTCTCTCTCTCTGATTTAACCCTTTCTCTCTACCCCCGATTTAACCCCCTCCCCCTTGATTTAAACCCCTCTTCGCCTGATTTAACCCTCTCACCCGATTTAACCCTCTCTCCCCCCCCCGATTTAACCCTCTCTCTCCACCCCCGATTTAACCCTCTCCCCTGATTTAACCCCCTCTTCCCCTGATTTAACCCCCTGCCCTTATTTAACAACCTCCCCCTGATTTAACCCTCTGCCATTATTTAACCCTCCCTCCCGACTTAACCCTCTCTCTCCCCCTGATTTAACCCTCTCCGCCTGATTTAACCCTCCCCCCCTGATTTAACACTCACTCCCTAACTTAACCCCCTCCCCGATTTAATCCCCTCCCCCGATTCAACCTTCTCTCTCCCCCTGATTTAACCCTCTCTCTCCCCCAGATTTAAACCCTTCTCCCCCTGATTTAACCCTCTCCCCCGATTTAATCCTCTCCAACTGATTTAACCCTCTCCCCTGATTTAACCCTCTCTCTCCCTGATTTAATCCCCTCACCCCCGATTTAAACCCCTTTCCAACTGATTTAACCCCTTCTCCCCCTCATTTAGCCCTCTCCCCATGATTTAACCCTCTCCCCCCGATTTAACCCTCTCCCCCTGGTTTAACCCTTTCCCCCTGGTTTAACCCCCTCTCCCCATGATTTAACCCTCTCCCCATGAATTAATTCCCTCTCCCCCTGATTTAATGCTCTCCTTCTGATTTAACCATCTCTCTCACTGATTTAACCCCCTCCCCTGATTTAACTCCCTCCCCCTGATTAAACACTCTCCCCCAATTTATGCCCCTCCCTCTGATTTAACCCTCTTTCCATAATTTAAACCCCTCTCCCGATTTAAACCCCTCTCCCTCCTGATTTAACCCTCTCCCCTGATTTAACCCCCTCTCCCCGATTTAACCCCCCCTCCCCTGATTTAAACCCCTCTCCCCCATGATTTTACCCCCTCTCCCCCGATTTAACCACCTCTCCCCCAATTTAACCCCCCACCCCCCAATTTAATCCCCTTCCCTTGATTTAACCATCCCGCTGATTTAACCCCCTCTTCCCTGATTTAAACCCCTCTCCTTCCGATTTAACCCTCTCCCCCTGATTTAACCCCCTCACCCTGGTTTAACCCCCCCTCGATTTAACCCCCTCCCCCTGATTTAACCCCACTCCCCCGATTTAACCCTCTCCCCTTTGATTTAACCCTCTCCCTCGATTTAACCCCTCCCCCTGATTTAACCCCCTCTGCCCCAGATTTAATCCTGTCTCCCCCAGATTTAACCCCCTCTCCCCCCTGATTTAACCCTCTCCCCCCGATTTAACCCTCTCCCCCGATTTAACCCTCTCCCCCAAATTTAACCCCCCCACCCTGATTTAACCCCCTCTTCCCCTGATTTAACCCTCTCCCCTTAGTTAACTCTGTCACCCGATTTAACCCTCTCCCCCAATTTAACCCCCTCTCCCCGATTTAAACCCCTCTCCCCCAGATTTAAACCCCTCTCCCCCAGATTTAACCACCTCACCCCCAATTTAACCCCCTCTCCCCAAATTTAACCCCCTCCCCCGATTTAACCCTCTCCCCCTGATTTAACCCCACTCCCCCTGACTTAACCCCACTCCCTCTGATTTAAACCCCTCCGCCCGATTTAACCCTCTCCCCCGATTTAACCCTCTCCCCCCAATTTAACCCTCTCCCAATGATTTAACCCCCTCTCCGCCTGATTTACCCCCTCTCCCCGATTTAACCCTCTCGCCTTTGATTTAACCCTCTCCCCCTGATTTAACCCTCTCCCACCGATTTAACCCTTTCCCCGATTTAACCCCCCTCCACCTGATTTAACCCCCTCTCCCCCTGATTTAACCCCCTCTCCCCTGATTTAACCCTCTCCCCCAATTTAACCCCCTCTCCCCTGATTTAACCCTCTCTCCCCCCGATTTAACCCCTCTCACCAGATTTAACCCCGTCTCCCCTGATTTAACTACATCACCCTCAATTTAACCTCCTCTCCCCCGATTTAACCCTCCCCCTCTGATTTAACCCTCTCCCCGATTTAAACCCCCCTCCCCCAATTTACCCCCTCCACCGATTTAACCCACTCCCCCCAATTTAACCCTCTCCCCCCAATTTAACCCTCTCACCCCCAATTTAAGCCCCTTTCCACCAGATTAAACCCTCTCCCCTGATTTCACACTCTCCCCTGATTTCACCCACTCCGCCCAATTTAACCCTTTCCCCATGTATTAACGCCCTCTCCCGATTTAACCCCCCTCCCTCCTGATTGAACTTTCTCCCCCTTTTTTAACCCCCTCTCCCCTGATTTAACCCCTCTCCCCTGATTTAAACCCTTTGCCCTCATGATTTAACCCTCTCCCCCAGATTTAACCACCTCTCCCCCGATTTAACCCTCTCGCCCCCAATTTAACCCCCTCACCCCCCAATTTAACCCCCTCGCCCCCAATTTAACCCCCGCAGCCCCCAATTTAACCCCCTCGCCCCCAATTTAACCCTCCCCCCACATTTAACCCTCTCCCAATGATTTAACGAGGTCTCCCCCGATTTAACCCCCTCCCCCTGATTTAACCCTCTCCCTGATTTAAACCCCCTCCCCCGATTTACCCCCTCCACCGATTTAACCCTCTCCCCCCAATTTAACCCTCTCCCCCGAATTTAACCCTCTCACCCCCAATTTAAGCCCCTTTCTACCAGATTTAACCCTCTCCCCTGATTTCACACTCTCCCCTGATTTCACCCACTCCGCCCAATTTAACCCTCTCCCCATGTATTAACACCCTCTCCCGATTTAACCCCCTCTCCCTCCTGATTGAACTTTCTCCCCCTCTTTTAACCCCCTCTCCCCTGATTTAACCCCCTCTCCCCTGATTTAAACCCTTCGCCCCCATGATTTAACCCTCTCCCCCAGATTTAACCACCTCTCCCCCGATTTAACCCCCTCCCCCTGATTTAACCCTGTCTCCCCTGATTTAACCCTGTCTCCCCTGATTTAACCCTGTCTCCCCTGATTTAACTACATCACCCTCACTTTAACCTCCTCTCCCCCTGAGTTAACCCTCCCCTGCTGATTTAACCCTCTCCCCCCAATTTAACCCTCTCCCCCCAATTTAACCCTCTCACCCCCAATTTAAGACCCTCTCCACCTGATTTAACCCCCCCTCCCCTGATTTAACCCTCTCTCCCCCCGATTTAACCCTCTCTCCCCTGATTTAACCCCCTCTGCCCTGATTTAACCCTCTCTCCCCCCTATTTAACCCCCTCTCACCAGATCTAACCCCGTCTCCCCTGATTTAACTACATCACCTTCAACTTAACCTCCTCTCCCCCGATTTAACCCTCCCCCTCTGATTTAACCCTCTCCCCCGATTTAAACCCCCCTCCACCGATTTAACCCTCTCCCCCCAATTTAACCCTCTCCCCCCAATTTAACCCTCTCACCCCCAATTTAAGCCCCTTTCTACCAGATTTAACCCTCTCCCCTGATTTCACACTCTCCCCTGATTTCACCCACTCCGCCCAATTTAACCCTCTCCCCATGTATTAACACCCTCTCCCGATTTAACCCCCTCTCCCTCCTGACTGAACCCTCTCCCCCTGTTTTAATACCCTCTCCTCTGATTTAAACCCTTCTCCTCCATGATTTAACCCTCTCCCCCAGATTTAACCCCCTCCCTCGATTTAACCACCTCTCCCCCAATTTAACTCCCTCGCCCCCAATTTAACCCCCTCGCCCTCAATTTAACCCTCCGCTACAATTAACCCTCTCCCAATGATTTAACGAGCTCTCCCCCGATTTAAACCCCTCCCCCTGATTTAACACTCTCCCTCCGATTTAACCCTCTCCCCCCGATTTAACCCTCTCCCCCCGAATTAACCCCCCTCCCCCTGCTTTAAC
Organism: Carcharodon carcharias; assembly: GCF_017639515.1. NCBI lineage: Eukaryota > Metazoa > Chordata > Chondrichthyes > Lamniformes > Lamnidae > Carcharodon > Carcharodon carcharias. Next base: position 1,180,575 of record NW_024470849.1, read on the forward strand.
CCTCTCGCTCTGATTTAACCCTATCCCCCTGATTTAACCTCCTCTCCCCCTGATTTAACCCTCTCCCCTTTGATTTAACACTCTCCCTCGATTTAACCCCCTCCCCCCTGATTTAACCCCCTCTCCCCACATTTAACCCCCTCTCCCCCAGATTTAACCCCCTCTCCCCCGATTTAACCCTCTCGCCCCAATTTAACCCCTCCTCCCTGATTTAACCCCCTCTTCCCCTGATTTAACCCTCTCCCCTTATTTAACCCGGTCACCCGATTTAACCCTCTCTCCCCCCCCGATTTAACCCTCTCTGTTTCTCCCTGATTTAAACCTCTCTCTCTACCCCCGATTTAACCCTCTCCCCCAGTTTAAGCTTCTCGCTCCCCCTGATTTAACCCTCTCCGCACAATTTAACCCTCCCCCCTGATTTAACGCTCACCACCTGATTTAACCCCCTCCCCCGATTTAACCCTCTCCCCCAATTTAACCTTCTCTCTCCCCCTCATTAAACCCTCTCTCTCCCCCAGATTTAACCCCTTACCCCCCCGATTTCACCCTCTCCCCCGATTTAACCCTCTCCCCCGATTTAACCCTCTCCCCTTTGATTTAACCCTCTCCCCCTGATTTAGCCCTCTCCCCCCGATTTAACCCTCTCCCCGATTTAACCCCCTCTCCCCCTGATTTAGCCCTCTCCCCCCGATTTAACCCTCTCCCCGATTTAACCCCCTCTCCACCTGATTTAACCCCCTCTCCCCTGATTTAACACCCTCTCCACAGATTTAACACTCTCCCCCGACTTAACCCCCTCTCCCCTGCTTTAACCCTCCCTCCCCCCTATTTAACCCCCCTCCCCTGATTTAACCCCATCTCCCCTGATTTAACTACATCACCCTCAATTTAACCTCCTCTCCCCCGATTTAACCCTCCCCCACTGATTTAACCCTCTCCCCCGATTTAAACCCCACTCCCTTCGATTTACCCCCTCCACCAATTTAACCCTCTCCTCCCAATTTAACCCTCTCACCCCCAATTTAAGACCCTCTCCACCTGATTTAACCCCCCCTCCCCTGATTTAACCCCCTTTCCCCTGATTTAACCCCCCTCCCCTGATTTAACCCTCTCCCCCCAATTTAACCCTCTCTCCCCCCTATTTAACCCTCTCAACCCCAATTTAAGCCCCTTTCCACCAGATTTAACCCTCTCCCCTGATTTTACCCACTCTGCCCAATTTAACCCTCTCCCCATGTATTAACACCCTCTCCCGATTTAACCCCCTCTCCCTCCTGATTGAACTCTCTCCCCCTCTTTTAACCCCCTCTCCCCGATTTAAACCCTTCGCCCCCATGATTTAGCCCTCTCCCCCAGATTTAACCACCTCTCCCCCAATTTAACCCCCTCACCCCCAATTTAACCCTCTCACCCCCCAATTTAACCCCCTCACCCCCAATTTAACCCCCTCACCCCCCAATTTAGCCCCCTCACCCCCAATTTAACCCTCCCCCCACATTTAACCCTCTCTCAATGATTTAACGAGCTCTCCCCCGATTTAACCCCCTCCCTCTGATTTAACCCCCTCCCTCTGATTTAACCCTCTCCCGTTGATTTAACCCTCTCTCTCTGATTTAACCCCCTCCCCTTGGTTTAACCCCCCCCTCGATTTAACCCTCTCCCCCGATTTAACCCTCTCCCCCTGATTTAAGCCCCTCTCTCCCCAATTTAACCCCTCTCTCCCCTGATTTAACCCCCTCTCCCCTGATTTGACCCTCTCCCCCTGATTTAACCCCCTCCTCCCCTGATTTAACCCTCTCCCCTTATTTAACCCTCTCCCCCGATTTAACCTTCTCTCTCCCCCTCATTTAACCCTCTCTCTTCTCCAGATTTAACCCTCACCCCATGATTTAACCCCTTTTCCCCCCGATTTAACCCTCTCCAAATGACTTAACCCCCTCCCTCTGATTTCACCCTCTCTCCTGATTTCACCCTCTCCCCTGATTTCACCCTTCCCCCAATTTAACCCTCTCCCCATGATTTAAACCCCTCTCCCGATTTAACCCCCGCTCCCTCCTGATTGATCCCTCTCCCCCTGTTTTAACCCCCTTTCCCTTAATTTAACACCCCCTCCCCTGATTTTACCCCCTTTCCCCTGATTTAACCTCTTCTCCCCTGATTTAAACCCCTCTCCCCCACGATTTAAACCTCTCCCCCAGATTTAACCCCCTCTCCCCTGATTTAACCACCTCTCCCCCAATTTAACCCCCTCGCCCCCCGATTTAACGAGCTCTCCCCCGATTTAACCCCCTCCCTCCGATTTAACCCTCTGCCTGATTTAACCTCCTCTCTCCCTGATTTAAGCCTCCCTCTTTGATTTAACCCCCTCCCCCGGTTTAACCCCCCTTCGATTTAACCCTCTCCACCGATTTAACCCCCCCCCCACTGATTTAACTCCCTCTCCCCTGATTTAACCCCCTCTCACCCCTGATTTAACCCTCGCCCCCCGATTTAACCCTCTCTCCCAGATTTAACACTCTCCCTCCAATTTAACCACCTCCCCCCTGATTTAACCCCTCTTCCCCTGATTTAACCCTCTCCCCTGATTTAACCCCCTCCCCCAGATTTAACCCTGAGCCCGATTTAACCCTCTCCCCTGATTTAAATCCCACTCCCACTGATTTAACACCCCGCCACCTGATTTAACCCTCTCCCCTGATTTAACCCTCTCCCCCAGATTTAACCCTCACCCCGATTTAACCATCTCACCGCCAATTTAACACCCTCTCCCCTGATTTAAACCCCTCTCCCCCAGATTTAAACCCCCCTCCCCTGATTTAATCACCTCACCCCCAATTTAACCCCCTCTCCCCGTGCTTTAACCCTCTCCCCTGATTTAACCACCCTCCCCCCGATTTAACCTCCCCCCCCCCGATTTAACCCTCTCCCCCCAACTTAACCCTCTCCCAATGATTTAACCCTCTGTCCCCGATTTAATCCGCTCCCCCGATTTAACCCCCTCTCCACCTGATTTAATCCCCTCTCCCCCTGATTTAACCCTCTCTCGCCCCGATTTAACTGTCACCCCGATTTAACCCTCTCCCCCGATTTAAATCCCACTCCCACTGATTCAACCCCCCTCCCACTAATTTAACCCTCTCCCCGATTTAACCCTCTCCCCCGATTTAACACTCTCCCCCCGATTTAACCCCCTCTCCCCCTGATTTAACCCTCTCCCCCTGATTTAACTCTCTCCCAATGATTTAACCCCCTCTCCCCCCGATTTAACCCTCTCCCCCGATCTAACACCCTCTCCACCTGATTTAACCCCCTCTCCCCCCGATTTAACCCTCTCTCCCCGATTTAACCCTCTCTCCACCTGATTTAACCCCCTCTCCCCCCGATTTAACCCTCTCTCCCCCCAATTTAACCCTCTCCCACTGATTTAACCCCCTTCTGCCTGATTTAATCCCCCTCCACCTGATTTAACCCTCTCCCCCGATTAAACCCTCTCCCCCTGATTTAACCCCCTCTCCACCTGATTTAACCCTCTCCCCCTGATTTAACCCTCTCCTCCCAATTTAACCCCCTCTCCCCCTGATTTAACCCTCTCTCCCCCGATCTAACCCTCTCCTCCTGATTTAACCATCTCTCTCATTGATTTAACCCCCTCCCCTGATTTAACCCCTCTCCCTGATTAAACACTCTCCCCTGATTTAAGCCCCTCCCTCTGATTTAACCCTCTCCCCCCGATTTCTCCCTCTCCCCCCGATTTAACCCGGTCCCCCGATTTAAACCCCTCTCTCCTGATTTAACCCCCTCTCCCTCCTGATTGAACCCTCTCCCCCTGTTTTAACCCCCTCTCCCCTGATTTTACCCCCCTCCCCTGATTTAACCCACTCTCCCCTGATTTAACCCCCTCTCCCCTGATTTAACCCTCTCCCCTGATTTCACCTCCTCCCCACAGATTTAACCCCCTCTCCCCTGATTTAACCCTCTCCCCTGATTTCACCTCCTCTCCACAGATTTAACCCCCTCTCCCCTGATTTAACCCTCTCCCCTGATTTCACCTCCTCTCTACTGATTTATCCCCCTCTCCCCTGTTTTAACCCCCTCTCCCCTGATTTAACCCGCTCTCCCCCATGATTTAACCCTCTCTCTCCATGATTTAACCCCCTCCCTCTGATTTAACCCTCTCCCCTGATTTCACCCTCTCCCCTGATTTCACCCACTCCCCTGATTTCACCCACTCCCCATGTATTAACACCCTCTCACAATTTAACGCCCTCCCCTTCCTGATTGAACCCTCTCTCCCTGATTTAACCCCCTCTCCCCTGATTTAACCACCTCTCCCCCAATTTAACCCTCTCCCCCATTTAACCCTCTCCCAATGATTGAACGAGCTCTCCCACTGATTTAACCCCCTCTTCCCTGATTTAACCCTCCCCCAATGATTTAACGAGCTCTCCGCCAATTTAACCCCCTCCCCCTGATTTAAACCTCTCCTCCTGATTTAACCCCCTCTTCCCTGATTTAAACCCCTCTCCCCTTTGATTTAACCCTCTCCCCCAAATTTAACCCCCTCCCCCCCGATTTAACCCCCTCCCTCCGATTTAACCCTCTTCCCTGATTTCACCCTCTCCCCCCGATTTAACCCTCTCCCCATGATTTAAACCCCTCTCCCCTGATTTAACCCTCTCTCCTGATTTAACCCCTTCTCCCCTGATTTAAACCTCTCTCCCCCATGATTTAACCCTCTCCCCCATGATTTAACCACCTCACCCCCAATTTAACCCCCCTCCCCTGAGTTAAACACCTCTCCCCTAGATTTAAACCCCTCTCCTCCAGATTTAAACCCTTCTCCCCTGATTTAACCACCTCACCCCCAATTTAACGCCCTCTCCCCCTGATTTAACCCTCCCTCCCTGATTTAACCCTCTCCCCCTGATTTAACCACCCCTTCCCTGATTTAAACCCCCTCCCCCTGATTTAAACTCCCTCCCCCGATTCAAACCCCTCCCCCGATTTAACCCTTCCCCGATTTAACTCTCTTCCCCCAATTTAACCCTCTCCCAATGATTTAACCCCCTCTCCCCTGATTTAACCCCCTCTCCCCTGATTTAACCATCTCCCCTCTGATTTAACCCTCTTACCCTGATTTAACCCTCTGCCCCCGATTTAACCCTCTCCCCTGATTTAACCCCCTCTCCACCTGATCTAACCCTCTCTCCCTCCGATTTAACCCTCTCCCCCTGAGTTAACCTCCTCTCCCTTGATTTAACCCTCCCTATCTGATTTAACCCCCTCACCCTGGTTTAACCCCCCCCCCTCGATTTAACCCTCTCCCCCGATTTAACCCTCTGCCCCAGATTTAACCCTCTCCCCTTTGATTTAACCCTCTCCCCCAATTTAACCCACCCCCATTGATTTAAGCCACTCTCTCCCCTGATTTAACCCTCTCCCCTTAAGTAACCCTCTCCCCCCGCCGATTTAATCCTCTCTGTCTCTCCCTGATTTAATCCTCTCTCTCTACCCCCGATTTAACCCTCTACCCCAATTTAATCTTCTCTCCCCGATTTAACCCTCTCTGCCCGATTTAACCTTCCCCCCGATACAACCCTCTCTCCCAATTTAACCCTCTCTCCCCTGATTTAAACCCCTCTCCCCCAGATATAAACCACTCTCCCCTGATTTAACCACTTCACCCCGATTTAAATCCTTCCCCCGATTTAACCCTCCCCCCGATTTAACCCTCTTCCCCTAACTTAACCCTCTTCCAATGATTTAACCCCCTCTGCCACTGATTTAACCCCCTCTCCCCCGATTTAACCCTCTCCCCTTTGATTTAACCCTCTCCCCCGATTTAACCCCCTCTCCACCTGATTTAATCCCCTCTCCCCCTGATTTAACCCTCTCTCCCCCCGATTTAACCCTCTCCCCCGATTTAACCCCCTCTCCCCTTGATTTAACCCCCTCTCTCCCTGATTTAACCCTCTCTCCCACCGATTTAACCCTCTCCCCCGATTTAACCCTCTCCCCCTGATTTAACCCTCTCTCCCTGATTTAACCCTCTCTCCCCCGATTTAACCCTCTCTTCCTGATTTAACACTCTCTCTCTCAGTGATTTAACCCCTTCCCCTGATTTAACCCCACCTCCTGATTAAACACTCTCCCCTGATTTAACCCCCTCTCCCCTGATTTAACCCTCTCCCCTGATTTAACCCTCTCCCCTGATTTAACCCTCTCCCTCCGATTTAACCCTCTCCCCTGATTTAACCCCCTTCCCCGATTTAACCCTCTCCCCCGATTTAACCTTCTCTCTCCCCCTCATTTAACCATCTCTCTCCCCCAGATTTAACCCCCTCCCCCTGATTTAACCCCTTTCCCCCCGATTTAACCCTCTCCCAATGAATTAACAAGCTCTCGCCCGATTTAACCCCCTCCCCCGATTTAACCCCCTCCCCCGATTTAACCCTCTTGCCCCAATTTAACCCCCTCCCCCCTGATTTAACCCCCTCTTCCCTTGATTTAACCCTCTACCCTTATTTAACCGGCTCACCTGATTTAACCCTCTCTCCCCCCGATTTAACCCTCTCTGTCTCTCACTGATTTAACCTTCTCTCTCTACCCCCGGTTTAACCTTCTCTCTCCCCCTGATTTAACCTTCTCTCTCCCCCTGATTTAACCTTCTCTGTCCGATTTAACCCTCCCTCCTGATTTAACACTCACCCCCTGATTTAACCCCCTCTCCTGATTTAACTCTCTCCCCCGATTTAACCTTCTCTCTCCCCCTCATTTAACCCTCTCTCTCCACCAGATTTAACCCTCACCCCCTGATTTAACCCCTTTTCCCCCCGATTTAACCCTCTCCACCTGAATTAACCCCCTCCCTCTGATTTAACCCTCTCCCCTGATTTCACCCTCTCCCTCCGATTTAACCCTCTCCCCATGATTTAAACCCCTCTCCCCTGATTTAACCCTCTCTCCTGATTTAAACCCTTGTCCCCTGATTTAAACCTCTCTCCCCCATGATTTAACCACCTCATCCCCAATTTAACCCCCTGTCCCCTAGATTTAAACCCCTCTCCCCCAGATTTAAACCCCTCTCCCCTGATTTAACCTCCTCACCCTCAATTTAACCCCCTCTCCCCCTGATTTAACCCTCCCTCCCTGATTTAACCCTCTCCCCCGATTTAACCACCCCTCCCCTGATTTTAACCCCCTCCCCCTGATTTAAACCCCTCCCCCGATTTAACCCTTCCCCGATTTAACACTCTTCCCCCAATTTAACCCTCTCCCCTGATTTAACCCCCTCTCCCCCTGATCTAACCATCTCCCCTGATTTAACCCTCTCCCCCCGATTTAACCCTCTCCCCCGATTTAACCCCCTCTCCCCCTGATTTAACTCCCACTCCCACTGATTTAACCCTCTCTCCCCCTGATTTAACCCTCTCCACCTGATTTAACCCTCTCCTCCTGATATAACCCTCTCTCTCACTGATTTATCCCCCTCCCCTGATTTAACCCCCTCCCCCTGATTAAACACTCTCCTCAATTTAAGCCCCTCCCTCTGATTTAACCCTCTCCCCTGATTTAAACCCCCTCCCCTAATTTAAACCCCCTCCCCCCGATTTAACCCTCTCCCCCCGATTTAACCCCCTCCCCCCGATTTAACCCTCTCCCCCGATTTAAGCCCCTCCCTCTGATTTAATCCACTCCCCAATTTCACCCTCTCCCCCTGATTTAACCCTCTCCCCATGATTTAATCCCCCCTCCCCTGATTTAACCCTCCTGATTGAACCCTCTCCCCCTGTTTTAACCCCCTCTCCCCTGATTTAACCCCCTCTCCTCTGATTTAACCCCCTCTCCTCTGATTTAACCCCCTCTCCTCTGATTTAAACCCCTCTCCCCTGACTTAATACTCTCCCCCAGATTTAACCCCCTCTCCCCTGATTTAACCCCCTCTCCTCTGATTTAACCCCCTCTCCTCTGATTTAACCCCCTCTCCTCTGATTTAAACCCCTCTCCCCTGATTTAAACCCCCTCCCCCCGATTTAACCCCCTCTCCCACTGATTTAAACCCTCTCCCACTGATTTAACTCCCTCTCCCCGATTTAACCCTCTCCCCCGATTTAACCCCTTCTCCCCTGATTTAAACCCCCTCCCCTAATTTAAACCCCCTCCCCCCGATTTAACCCCCTCTCCCACTGATTTAAACCCTCTCCCACTGATTTAACTCCCTCTCCCCGATTTAACCCTCTCCCCCGATTTAACCCCTTCTCCCCTGATTTAAACCCCCTCCCCTAATTTAAACCCCCTCCCCCTGATTTAACCCCCTCTCCCACTGATTTAACCCCCTCTCCCACTGATTTAACTCCCTCTCCCCGATTTAACCCTCTCCCCCGATTTAACCCCTTCTCCCCTGATTTAACCCTCTCTCCCCCTGATTTAACCCCCCTCTCCGCCCGATTTAACCCCCCTCTCCGCCCGATTTAAATCTCTGCCCCAGCTGAACTCTGCCCCGTATTTAAGCACCGGGGTTAAATCTCTCCCCGCTCCCCCCACCAAATGCCACCCCCACCCCCACCGATCCCCCCTACCCCACCCCCACCCTCCACCGGCCCTCTGCACCCTCTGCTCTGAGGCCCTTACCTGGTATCGAGCTGCAATCTGGTTTTAACCACCCAGACTGGGTTTGTGGCTGTGATAGAGACGAATCCTGCGGACAGGGGGAGGGACAGGGGGTAAGTGGTCAGCAGCAAGTATCCCCTGTCCCCTACAACCCCGCCGCCCCCACCCACCGGTCCGAGACCCCCTGCACCGCCACCGAATCCACAACCGGCATCCCCGCCCGGACCCCTCGCTGTCAAACAGGGACCTGAGCCGCAGAGGGGAGGTGGAGAGAGAGATCGTCTGAGGCAATGAGAGTGACAGAGACAGAGAGAGAGAGAGAGAGACAGAGACAGAGAGAGAGAGAGAGACAGAGAGAGAGAGAGAGAGACAGAGAGACAGAGCGAGAGATGGACAGAGAGAGAGAGACAGAGAGAGAGAGGGAGAGACAGAGAGAGAGACAGAGAGAGAGACAGAGACAGAGAGAGAGACAGAGAAAGAGACAGAGAGACAGAGACAGAGAGAGGGAGAGACAGAGACACAGAGAGAGATGGACAGAGAGAGAGAGAGAGAGACAGAGAGAGATGGACAGAGAGAGACTGAGAGAGAGAGACACAGAGAAAGAGAGAGAGACAGAGAGAGTGAGAGAGAAAGAGAGAGACACAGAGAGAGATGGACAGAGAGACAGAGAGAGAGATGGACAGAGAGACAGAGAAAGAGATGGACAGAGAGAGAGAGAGAGAGAGACAGAGAGACAGAGCGAGAGATGGACAGAGAGAGAGACAGAGAGAGACAGAGAGAGAGAGGGAGAGACAGAGAGAGAGACAGAGACAGAGAGAGAGACAGACAGAAAGAGACAGAGAGAGACACAGAGAGAGATGGACGGAGAGAGAGAGAGAGAGAGAGACAGAGAGAGATGGACAGAGAGAGACTGAGAGAGAGAGACACAGAGAAAGAGAGAGAGACAGAGAGAGTGAGAGAGACAGAGAGACACAGAGAGAGATGGACAGAGAGACAGAGAGAGAGATGGACAGAGAGACAGAGAAAGAGATGGACAGAGAGAGAGAGAGAGAGACAGAGAGAGAGAGAGAGACAGAGAGACAGAGCGAGAGATGGACAGAGAGAGAGAGACAGAGAGAGACAGAGAGAGAGAGAGAGAGACAAAGAGAGAGAGAGAGAGACAAAGAGAGAGATGGAGAGAGAAAGAGATGGACAGAGAGAGAGAGAGAAACAGAGAGACAGAGCGAGAGATGGACAGAGAGAGAGAGACAGAGAGAGAGACACACACAGAGACACAGAGACGCAGAGAGATGGACAGAGAGACAGAGACAGAAAGAAAGAGAGGAAGACAGACAGAGAGAGACAGAAAGTGAGAGAGACAGAGAGAGAGACAGAAAGAGAGAGAGACAGAGAATCAGAGTGAGAGTGAGTCAGTGAGTGAGTGACAGAGTCAGAGAGAGAGAGACAGAGTCACAGAGACTGAGGGAGAGAGAGAGAGAAAGACATAGGCAGAGAGAGTGAGGCAAAGACAGAGAGAAGGAGAGAGAGAGACAGAGAGTGAGAGACAAAGAGTGAGACTGAGACAGAGAGAGAGTCAGAGAAAGAGAGTCAGAGACAGAGAAAGAGAGAGAGAGAGAGAGTTAGAGAGAGAGAGAGAGAGTAAGAAAGAGAGACAGAGAGTAAGAGAAACAGAGACAAAGAGACAGACACAGAGACTGAGGGAGAAAGAGAGAGAAAGACACACAGAGAGAGAGAGTGCGTAGCGAGATATGGAGACTGAATTGGGTGCGGCTTTGCGATGCACTCTAATGACGAATATCCCTAGTCACCCTGCTCCTGCCCCGAGTGCCCATAGCGGGGGCGGGGAAGGATATACCTGCGACGGTGGCGGCACAGAAATGGAGAGGGACACTGCCAGGCTGCAGGGGACCACTGAATTCCTCCTTGGCTGTAGCATAAGCGGCAAAGTAGATAGCCCTGAGGGAGGAGAGAGTAATACATCAGATAGATCAGAGACAGCACCGCCAGCACTGCAGCACTTCC
>NW_024470849.1:1198706-1223952 GCF_017639515.1 Carcharodon carcharias
TGGCGTTTCCGCAGCCATAGTACTACGTAGAGTTTAGATCTTCTTACTTAGGGTGGTCAGTCTGTGGAATTCTCTCCCCCCCACACCCCCCCCACACCAAGAGAGGGTTGGAGGCTGGGTCAGTGAATATACCCGAGGCTGAGTTAGACGGGGTCTCTGATCGAGGAGGGGAGCAGAGGAGGAGAGTCGAGGGGGATGGGCAGACGACTGGAGGTGGGAGGTCAAATGGATCAGCCACGATCGGACAAGCTGGTGGAGGAGTCTCGAGGGGGCGAGCGCTCCTCCTCCAATGCTGGGTCTCAGCCGGCGAGGGGGCTCAGGTAGGGAGTTGAGGGAAGGAGGGTGGGGTAGGGTTGTATGGCCGGGGAGAGGGGAGAGTGGAGGGTAGCCTGACAGCAAGGAGGGGGAGGACGAGTGAATCATTAGCCCCAAAAGTCAACACCAGCCAAGGTTAGAGGATTGAGAAACCCAAAGGTTTGCAAAACCTATCGTCCATAGTTCAAAAAGAGAGAGCGGGGTTATTGAGTGAGAGTGTGAGGGAGCTGGATTAACATCAGTAGAGATAGAGTCAGTAACACAGGGCGCTGGGGGGAGATGGGTTACTGAGTGACAGTGTGAGGGAGCTGGATTAACATCAGTAGAGATAGAGTCAGTAACACAGGGCGCTGGGGGGAGAGGGGTTACTGAGTGACAGTGTGAGGGAGCTGGATTAACATCAGTAGAGATACAGTCAGTAACACAGGGCGCTGGGGGGAGAGGGGTTACTGAGTGACAGTGTGAGGGAGCTGGATTAACATCAGTAGAGATATAGTCAGTAACACAGGGCGCTGGGGGGAGAGGGGTTACTGAGTGACAGTGTGAGGGAGCTGGATTAACATCAGTAGAGATAGAGTCAGTAACACAGGTCACAGGGGGGAGAGGGGTTACTGAGTGACAGTGTGAGGGAGCTGGATTAACATCAGTAGAGATACAGTCAGTAACACAGGGCGCTGGAGGGAGACGTGTTACTGAGTGACAGTGTGAGGGAGCTGGACTAACATCAGTAGAGATACAATCAGTAACACAGGGTGCTTGGGGGAGAGGGGTTACTGAGTGACAGTGTGAGGGAGCTGGATTAACATCAGTAGAGATACAGTCAGTAACACAGGGCGCTGGGGGGAGAGGGGTTACTGAGTGACAGTGTGAGGGAGCTGGATTAACATCAGTAGAGATACAGTCAGTAACACAGGGCACTGGGGGAGAGGGGTTACAGAGTGACAGTGTGAGGGAGCTGGATTAACATCAGTAGAGATACAGTCAGTAACACAGGGCATTGGGGGAGAGGGGTTACTGAGTGACAGTGTGAGGGAGCTGGATTAACATCAGTAGAGATACAGTCAGTAACACAGGGCGCTGGGGGAAGAGGGATTACTGAGTGACAGTGTGAGGGAGCTGGATTAACATCAGTAGAGATACAGTCAGTATCACAGGGAGCAGGGGGGAGAGGTGTTACTGAGTGACAGTGTGAGGGAGCTGGATTAACATCAGTAGAGATACAGTCAGTAACACAGGGCGCTGGGAGGAGAGAGGTTACTGAGTGACAGTGTGAGGGAGCTGGATTAACATCAGTAGAGATACAGTCAGTAACACGGGGTGCTGGGGGAGAGGGGTTACTGAGTGACAGTGTGAGGGAGCTGGATTAACATCAGTAGAGATACAGTCAGTAACACAGGGCGCTGGGGGAGAGGGGTTACTGAGTGACAGTGTGAGGGAGCTGGATTAACATCAGTAGAGATACAGTCAGTAACACAGGGCGCTGGGGGGAGAGGGGTTACTGAGTGACAGTGTGAGGGAGCTGGATTAACATCAGTAGAGATACAGTCAGTAACACAGGGCGCTGGGGGAGAGGGGTTACTGAGTGACAGTGTGAGGGAGCTGGATTAACATCAGTAGAGATACAGTCAGTAACACAGGGCGCTGGGGGGAGAGGGGTTACTGAGTGACAGTGTGAGGGAGCTGGATTAACATCAGTAGAGATACAGTCAGTAACACAGGGCGCTGGGGGGAGAGGGGTTACTGAGTGACAGTGTGAGGGAGATGAATTAACATCAGTAGAGATACAGTCAGTAACACGGTGAAGGGGGAGAGGGGTTACTGAGTGACAGAGTGAGGGAGCTGGATTAACATCAGTAGAGATACAGTCAGTAACACAGGGAGCTGGGGGGAGAGGGGTTACTGAGTGACAGTGTGAGGGAGCTGGATTAACATCAGTAGAGATACAGTCAGTAACACAGGGCGCTGGGGGGAGAGGGGTTACTGAGTGACAGTGTGAGGGAGCTGGATTAACATCAGTAGAGATACAGTCAGTAACACAGTGTGCTGGGGGAGAGGGGTTACTGAGTGACAGTGTGAGGGAGCTGGATTAACATCAGTAGAGATACAGTCAGTAACACAGGTGCTGGGGGGAGAGGGGTTACTGAGTGACAGTGTGAGGGAGCTGGATTAACATCAGTAGAGATACAGTCAGTAACACAGCGCACAGGCGGAGAGGGGTTACTGAGTGACAGTGTGAGGGAGCTGGATTAACATCAGTAGAGATACAGTCAGTAACACAGGGCGCTGGGGGAGAGGGGTTACTGAGTGACAGTGTGAGGGAGCTGGATTAACATCAGTAGAGATACAGTCAGTAACACGGTGAAGGGGGAGAGGGGTTACTGAGTGACAGAGTGAGGGAGCTGGATTAACATCAGTAGAGATACAGTCAGTAACAAAGGGTGCTGGGGGGAGAGGGGTTACTGAGTGACAGTGTGAGGGAGCTGGATTAACATCAGTAGAGATACAGTCAGTAACACAGGGCGCTGGGGGGAGAGGGGTTACTGAGTGACAGTGTGAGGGAGCTGGATTAACATCAGTAGAGATACAGTCAGTAACACAGGGAGCTGGGGGGAGAGGGGTTACTGAGTGACAGTGTGAGGGAGCTGGATTAACATCAGTAGAGATACAGTCAGTAACACAGGGCGCTGGGGGGAGAGGGGTTACTGAGTGACAGTGTGAGGGAGCTGGATTAACATCAGTAGAGATACAGTCAGTAACACAGGGCGCTGGGGGAGAGGGGTTACTGAGTGACAGTGTGAGGGAGCTGGATTAACATCAGTAGAGATACAGTCAGTAACACAGGGCGCTGGGGGGAGAGGGGTTACTGAGTGAAAGTGTGAGGGAGCTGGATTAACATCAGTAGAGATACAGTCAGTAACACAGGGCGCTGGGGGAGAGGGGTTACTGAGTGACAGTGTGAGGGAGCTGAGTTAACATCAGTAGTGATACAGGCAGTAACACAGGGAGCTGGGGGAGAGGGGTTACTGAGTGACAGTGTGAGGGAGCTGGATTAACATCAGTAGAGATACAGTCAGTAACACAGGGCGCTGGGGGGAGAGGGGTTACTGAGTGACAGTGTGAGGGAGCTGGATTAACATCAGTAGAGATACAGTCAGTAACACAGGGCACTGGGGGAGAGGGGTTACAGAGTGACAGTGTGAGGGAGCTGGATTAAAATCAGTAGAGATACAGGCAGTAACACAGGGCATTGGGGGAGAGGGGTTACTGAGTGAAAGTGTGAGGGAGCTGGATTAACAACAGTAGAGACACGTCAGTAACACAGGGCGCTGGGGGGAGAGGGGTTACTGAGTGACAGTGTGAGGGAGCTGGATTAACATCAGTAGAGATACAGTCAGTATCACAGGGAGCAGGGGGGAGAGGTGTTACTGAGTGACAGTGTGAGGGAGCTGGATTAACATCAGTAGAGATACAGTCAGTAACAAGGGGTGCTGGGGGAGAGGGGTTACTGAGTGACAGTGTGAGGGAGATGAATTAACATCAGTAGAGATACAGTCAGTAACACGGTGAAGGGGGAGAGGGGTTACTGAGTGACAGAGTGAGGGAGCTGGATTAACATCAGTAGAGATACAGTCAGTAACACGGTGAAGGGGGAGAGGGGTTACTGAGTGACAGAGTGAGGGAGCTGGATTAACATCAGTAGAGATACAGTCAGTAACACAGGGCGCTGGGGGGAGAGGGGTTACTGAGTGACAGTGTGAGGGAGCTGGATTAACATCAGTAGAGATACAGTCAGTAACACAGGGCGCTGGGGGAGAGGGGTTACTGAGTGACAGTGTGAGGGAGCTGGATTAACATCAGTAGAGATACAGTCAGTAACACAGGGCGCTGGGGGGAGAGGGGTTACTGAGTGACAGTGTGAGGGAGCTGGATTAACATCAGTAGAGATACAGTCAGTAACACAGGGAGCTGGGGGGAGAGGGGTTACTGAGTGACAGTGTGAGGGAGCTGGATTAACATCAGTAGAGATACAGTCAGTAACACAGGGCGCTGGGGGGAGAGGGGTTACTGAGTGACAGTGTGAGGGAGCTGGATTAACATCAGTAGAGATACAGTCAGTAACACAGGGCGCTGGGGGGAGAGGGGTTACTGAGTGACAGTGTGAGGGAGCTGGATTAACATCAGTAGAGATACAGTCAGTAACACAGGGCGCTGGGGGGAGAGGGGTTACTGAGTGATAGTGTGAGGGACTGGATTAACATCAGTAGAGATACAGTCAGTAACACAGGGCGCTGGGGGGATTGGGGTTACTGAGTGACAGTGTGAGGGAGATGAATTAACATCAGTAGAGATACAGTCAGTAACACGGTGAAGGGGGAGAGGGGTTACTGAGTGACAGAGTGAGGGAGCTGGATTAACATCAGTAGAGATACAGTCAGTAACACGGTGAAGGGGGAGAGGGGTTACTGAGTGACAGTGTGAGGGAGCTGGATTAACATCAGTAGAGATACAGTCAGTAACACAGGGAGCTGGGGAGAGAGGGGTTACTGAGTGACAGAGTGAGGGAGCTGGATTAACATCAGTAGAGATACAGTCAGTAACACGGTGAAGGGGGAGAGGGGTTACTGAGTGACAGAGTGAGGGAGCTGGATTAACATCAGTAGAGATACAGTCAGTAACAAAGGGTGCTGGGGGGAGAGGGGTTACTGAGTGACAGTGTGAGGGAGCTGGATTAACATCAGTAGAGATACAGTCAGTAACACAGGGCGCTGGGGGGAGAGGGGTTACTGAGTGACAGTGTGAGGGAGCTGGATTAACATCAGTAGAGATACAGTCAGTAACACAGGGAGCTGGGGGGAGAGGGATTACTGAGTGACAGTGTGAGGGAGCTGGATTAACATCAGTAGAGATACAGTCAGTAACACAGGTCTTTGGGGGAGAGGGGTTAGTGAGTGACAGTGTGAGGGAGCTGGATTTACATCAGTAGAGATACAGTCAGTAACACAGGGCGCTGGGGGGAGAGGGGTTACTGAGTGACAGTGTGAGGGAGCTGGATTAACATCAGTAGAGATACAGTCAGTAACACAGGGCGCTGGGGGGAGAGGGGTTACTGAGTGACAGTGTGAGGGAGCTGGATTAACATCAGTAGAGATACAGTCAGTAACACAGGGCGCTGGGGGGAGAGGGGTTACTGAGTGACAGTGTGAGGGAGATGGATTAACATCAGTAGAGATACAGTCAGTAACACAGGGCGCTGGGGGAGAGGGGTTACTGAGTGACAGTGTGAGGGAGCTGGATTAACATCAGTAGAGATACAGTCAGTAACACAGGGTGCTGGGGGGAGAGGGGTTACTGAGTGACAGTGTGAGGGAGCTGGATTAACATCAGTAGAGATACAGTCAGTAACACAGGGCGCTGGGGGGAGAGGGGTTACTGAGTGACAGTGTGAGGGAGCTGGATTAACATCAGTAGAGATACAGTCAGTAACACAGTGCGCTGGGGGGAGAGGGGTTACTGAGTGACAGTGTGAGGGAGCTGGATTAACATCAGTAGAGATACAGTCAGTAACACAGGGCACTGGGGGAGAGGGGTTACTGAGTGACAGTGTGAGGGAGCTGGATTAACATCAGTAGAGATACAGTCAGTAACACAGGGCGCTGGGGGGAGAGGGGTTACTGAGTGACAGTGTGAGGGAGCTGGATTAACATCAGTAGAGATACAGTCAGTAACACAGGGCGCTGGGGGGAGAGGGGTTACTGAGTGACAGTGTGAGGGAGCTGGATTAACATCAGTAGAGATACAGTCAGTAACACAGGGCGCTGGGGGGAGAGGGGTTACTGAGTGACAGTGTGAGGGAGCTGGATTAACATCAGTAGAGATACAGTCAGTAACACAGGGCGCTGGGGGGAGAGGGGTTACTGAGTGACAGTGTGAGGGAGCTGGATTAACATCAGTAGAGATACAGTCAGTAACACAGGGCGCTGGGGGAGAGGGGTTACTGAGTGACAGTGTGAGGGAGCTGGATTAACATCAGTAGAGATACAGTCAGTAACACAGGGCGCTGGGGGAGAGGGGTTACTGAGTGACAGTGTGAGGGAGCTGGATTAACATCAGTAGAGATACAGTCAGTAACACAGGGCATTGGGGGAGAGGGGTTACTGAGTGACAGTGTGAGGGAGCTGGATTAACATCAGTAGAGATACAGTCAGTAACACAGGGCGTTTGGGTGAGGGGTTACTGACTGACAGTGTGAGGGAGCTGGATTAACATCAGTAGAGATACAGTCAGTAACACAGGGAGCTGGGGGAGAGGGGTTACTGAGTGACAGCGTGAGGGAGCTGGATTAACATCAGTCGAGATACAGTCAGTAACACAGGGCGCTGGGGGGAGAGGGGTTACTGAGTGACAGTGTGAGGGAGCTGGATTAACATCAGTAGAGATACAGTCAGTAACACAGGGCACTGGGGGGAGAGGGATAACTGAGTGACAGTGTGAGGGAGCTGGATTATCATCAGTAGAGATACATTCAGAACCACAGGGCGCTGGGGGGAGAGGGGTTACTGAGTGACAGTGTGAGGGACTGGATTAACATCAGCAGATATACAGTCAGTAACACAGGGTACTGAGGGAGAGGGGATACCGAGTGACAGTGTGAGGGAGCTGGATTAATATCAGTAGAGATACAGTCAGTAACACAGGGCACTGGGGGAGAGGGGTTACTGAGTGACAGTGTGAGGGAGCTGGATTAACATCAGTAGAGATACAGTCAGTAACACAGGGCATGGGGGCAGAGGGTTACTGAGTGACAGTGTGAGGGAGCTGGATTAACATCAGTAGAGATACAGTCAGTAACACAGGGCGCTGGGGGAGAGGGGTTACTGAGTGACAGTGTGAGGGAGCTGGATTAACATCAGTAGAGATACAGTCAGTAACACAGGGCGCTGGGGGAGAGGGGTTACTGAGTGACAGTGTGAGGGAGCTGGATTAACATCAGTAGAGATACAGTCAGTAACACAGGGCGCTGGGGGGAGAGGGGTTACTGAGTGACAGTGTGAGGGAGCTGGATTAACATCAGTAGAGATACAGTCAGTAACACAGGGCACTGGGGGGAGAGGGGTTACTGAGTGACAGTGTGAGGGAGCTGGATTAACATCAGTAGAGATACAGTCAGTAACACAGGGCGCTGGGGGAGAGGGGTTACTGAGTGACAGTGTGAGGGAGCTGGATTAACATCAGTAGAGATACAGTCAGTAACACAGGGCGCTGGGGGAGAGGGGTTACTGAGTGACAGTGTGAGGGAGCTGGATTAACATCAGTAGAGATACAGTCAGTAACACAGGGCGCTGGGGGGAGAGGGGTTACTGAGTGACAGTGTGAGGGAGCTGGATTAACATCAGTAGAGATACAGTCAGTAACACAGGGCGCTGGGGGGAGAGGGGTTACTGAGTGACAGTGTGAGGGAGCTGGTTTATCAACAGTGGATACACAGTGAGTAACACAGGTCGCAGGGGGGTGAGGGGTTACTGAGTGACAGTGTGAGGGAGCTGGATTAACATCAGTAGAGATACAGTCAGTAACACAGGGTACTGAGGGAGAGGGAATACCGAGTGACAGTGTGAGGGAGCTGGATTAACATCAGTAGAGATACAGTCAGTAACACAGGGCACTGGGGGAGAGGGGTTACTGAGTGACAGTGTGAGGGAGCTGGATTAAAATCAGTAGAGATACAGTCAGTAACACAGGGCGCTGGGGGGAGAGGGGTTACTGAGTGACAGTGTGAGGGAGCTGGATTAACATCAGTAGAGATACAGTCAGTAACACAGGGCACTGGGGGAGAGGGGTTACTGAGTGACAGTGTGAGGGAGCTGGATTAACATCAGTAGAGATACAGTCAGTAACACAGGCACTGGGGGGAGAGGTATTGCTGAGTGACAGTGTGAGGGAGCTGGATTAACATCAGTAGAGATACAGTCAGTATCACAGGGCGCTGGGGGGAGAGGGGTTACTGAGTGACAGTGTGAGGGAGCTGGATTAACATCAGTAGAGATACAGTCAGTAACACAGGGCGCTGGGGGAGAGGGGTAACTGAGTGACAGTGTGAGGGAGCTGGATTAACATCAGTAGAGATACAGTCAGTAACACAGGGCACTGGGGGAGAGGGGTTACTGAGTGACAGTGTGAGGGAGCTGGATTAACATCAGTAGAGATACAGTCAGTAACACAGGGCATTGGGGGAGAGGGGTTACTGAGTGAAAGTGTGAGGGAGCTGGATTAACATCAGTAGAGATACAGTCAGTAACACAGGGCGCTGGGGGGAGAGGGGTTACTGAGTGACAGTGTGAGGGAGCTGGATTAACATCAGTAGAGATACAGTCAGTAACACAGGGCGCTGGGGGAGAGGGGTTACTGAGTGACAGTGTGAGGGAGCTGGATTAACATCAGTAGAGATACAGTCAGTAACACAGGGCACTGGGGGGAGAGGGGTTACTGAGTGACAGTGTGAGGGAGCTGGATTAACATCAGTAGAGATACAGTCAGTAACACAGGGCGATGGGGGAGAGGGGTTACTGAGTGACAGTGTGAGGGAGCTGGATTAACATCAGTAGAGATACAGTCAGTAACACAGGGCACTGGGGGGAGAGGGGTTACTGAGTGACAGTGTGAGGGAGCTGGATTAACATCAGTAGAGATACAGTCAGTAACACAGGGCGCTGGGGGGAGAGGGGTTACTGAGTGACAGTGTGAGGGAGCTGGATTAACATCAGTAGAGATACAGTCAGTAACACAGGGTGCCGGGGGAGAGGGGTTACTGAGTGACAGTGTGAGGGAGCTGGATTAACATCAGTAGAGATACAGTCAGTAACACAGGGCGCTGGGGGAGAGGGGTTACTGAGTGACAGTGTGAGGGAGCTGGATTAACATCAGTAGAGATACAGTCAGTAACACAGGGCGCTGGGGGAGAGGGGTTACTGAGTGACAGTGTGAGGGAGCTGGATTAACATCAGTAAAGATACAGTCAGTAACACAGGGCACTGGGGGGAGAGGGGTTACTGAGTGACAGTGTGAGGGAGCTGGATTAACATCAGTAGAGATACAGTCAGTAACACAGGGCGCTGGGGGGAGAGGGGTTACTGAGTGACAGTGTGAGGGAGCTGGATTAACATCAGTAGAGATACAGTCAGTAACACAGGGCGCTGGGGGGAGAGGGGTTACTGAGTGACAGTGTGAGGGAGCTGGATTAACATCAGTAGAGATACAGTCAGTAACACAGGGCGCTGGGGGAGAGGGGTTACTGAGTGACAGTGTGAGGGAGCTGGATTAACATCAGTAGAGATACAGTCAGTAACACAGGGCGCTGGGGGAGAGGGGTTACTGAGTGACAGTGTGAGGGAGCTGGATTAACATCAGTAGAGATACAGTCAGTAACACAGGGCGCTGGGGGAGAGGTGTTACTGAGTGACAGTGTGAGGGAGCTGGATTAACATCAGTAGAGATACAGTCAGTAACACAGGGCTCTGGGGGAGAGGGGTTACTGAGTGACAGTGTGAGGGAGCTGGATTAACATCAGTAGAGATACAGTCAGTAACACAGGGCGCTGGGGGGAGAGGGGTTACTGAGTGACAGTGTGAGGGAGCTGGATTAAAATCAGTAGAGATACAGTCAGTAACACAGGGCATTGGGGGAGAGGGGTTACTGAGTGACAGTGTGAGGGAGCTGGATTAACATCAGTAGAGATACAGTCAGTAACACAGGGCGTTTGGGTGAGGGGTTACTGACTGACAGTGTGAGGGAGCTGGATTAACATCAGTAGAGATACAGTCAGTAACACAGGGAGCTGGGGGAGAGGGGTTACTGAGTGACAGTGTGAGGGAGCTGGATTAACATCAGTAGAGATACAGTCAGTAACACAGGGCGCTGGGGGAGAGGGGTTACTGAGTGACAGTGTGAGGGAGCTGGATTAACATCAGTAGAGATACAGTCAGTAACACAGGGCACTGGGGGGAGAGGGATAACTGAGTGACAGTGTGAGGGAGCTGGATTATCATCAGTAGAGATACATTCAGAACCACAGGGCGCTGGGGGGAGAGGGGTTACTGAGTGACAGTGTGACGGACTGGATTAACATCAGCAGATATACAGTCAGTAACACAGGGTACTGAGGGAGAGGGGATACCGAGTGACAGTGTGAGGGAGCAGGAATAATATCAGTAGAGATACAGTCAGTAACACAGGGCACTGGGGGAGAGCGGTTACTGAGTGACAGTGTGAGGGAGCTGGATTAAAATCAGTAGAGATACAGTCATTAGCACAGGGCATTGGGGGAGAGGGGTTACTGAGTGAAAGTATGAGGGAGCTGGATTCACATCAGTAGAGATACAGTAAGTAACACAGGGCGCTGGGGGAGAGGGGTTACTGTGTGACAGTGCGAGGGAGCTGGATTAACATCAGTAGAGATACAGTCAGTAACACAGGGCGCTGGGGGAGAGGGGTTACTGTGTGACAGTGCGAGGGAGCTGGATTAACATCAGTAGAGATACAGTCAGTAACACAGGGCGCTGGGGGAGAGAGGGGTTACTGAGTGACAGTGTGAGGGAGCTGGATTAACATCAGTAGAGATAGAGTCAATAACACAAGGCACTGGGGGGAGAGGTATTGCTGAGTGACAGTGTGAGGGAGATGGATTAACATCAGTAGAGATACAGTCAGTAACACAGGGAGCTGGGGGAGAGGGGTTACTGAGTGACAGTGTGAGAGATCTGGATTAACATCAGTAGAGATACAGTCAGTAACACAGGGCGCTGGGAGGAGAGGGGTTACTGAGTGACAGTGTGAGGGAGCTGGATTAACATCAGTAGAGATACAGTCAGTAACACAGGGCGCTGGGGGGAGAGGGGTTACTGAGTGACAGTGTGAGGGAGCTGGATTAACATCAGTAGAGATACAGTCAGTAACACAGGGCGCTGGGGGAGAGGGGTTACTGAGTGACAGTGTGAGGGAGCTGGATTAACATCAGTAGAGATACAGTCAGTAACACAGGGCGCTGGGGGAGAGGGGTTACTGAGTGACAGTGTGAGGGAGCTGGATTAACATCAGTAGAGATACAGTCAGTAACACAGGGCACTGGGGGAGAGGGGTTACTGAGTGACAGTGTGAGGGAGATAGAATAACATCAGTAGAGATACAGTCAGTAACACAGGGCGCTGGGGGAGAGGGGTTACTGAGTGACAGTGTGAGGGAGCTGGATTAACATCAGCAGAGATACAGTCAGTAACACAGGGTACTGAGGGAGAGGGAATACCGAGTGACAGTGTGAGGGAGCTGGATTAATAACAGTAGAGATACAGTCAGTAACACAGGGCACTGGGGGAGAGGGGTTACTGAGTGACAGTGTGAGGGAGCTGGATTAACATCAGTAGAGATACAGTCAGTAACACAGGGCGCTGGGGGGAGAGGGGTTACTGAGTGACAGTGTGAGGGAGCTGGATTAACATCAGTAGAGATACAGTCAGTAACACAGGGCGCTGGGGGAGAGGGGTTACTGAGTGACAGTGTGAGGGAGCTGGATTAACATCAGTAGAGATACAGTCAGTAACACAGGGCACTGGGGGAGAGGGGTTGTGTGAGGGAGCTGGATTAACATCAGTAGAGATACAGTCAGTAACACAGGGCACCTGGGGGAGAGGGGTTACTGAGTGACAGTGTGAGGGAGCTGGATTAACATCAGTAGAGATACAGTCAGTAACACAGGGCGCTGGGGGAGAGGGGTTACTGAGTGACAGTGTGAGGGAGCTGGATTAATAACAGTAGAGATACAGTCAGTAACACAGGGCACTGGGGGAGAGGGGTTACTGAGTGACAGTGTGAGGGAGCTGGATTAAAATCAGTAGAGATACAGTCATTAACACAGGGCATTGGGGGAGAGGGGTTACTGAGTGAAAGTGTGAGGGAGCTGGATTAACATCAGTAGAGATACAGTCAGTAACAGAGGGCGTTGGGGTGAGGGGTTACTGAGTGACAGTGTGAGGGAGCTGGATTAACATCAGTAGAGATAGAGTCAATAACACAAGGCACTGGGGGGAGAGGTGTTGCTGAGTGACAGTGTGAGGGAGCTGGATTAACATCAGTAGAGATACAGTCAGTAACACAGGGCGCTGGGGGGAGAGGGGTTACTGAGTGACAGTGTGAGGGAGCTGGATTAACATCAGTAGAGATACAGTCAGTAACACAGGGCACTGGGTGGAGAGGGGTTACTGATTTACAGAGTGAGGAAGCTGGATTAACATCAGTAGAGATACAGTCAGTAACACAGGGAACTGGGTGGAGAGGGGTTACTGAGTGACTGTGTGAGGGAGATGGATTAACATCAGTAGAGGTACAGTCCTTAATAGTGCGCTGGGGAAAAGGGGTTACTGAGTGACAGAGTGAGGGAGCTGGATTAACATCAGTAGAGATACAGTCAGTAACACAGGGCACAGGGGGGAGACGGGTTACTGAGTGATAGTGTGTGTGAGTTGGATTAACATCAGTAGAGATACAGTCAGTAACACAGGGCGCTGGGGGGAGAGGGGTTACTGAGTGAGTGTGAGGGAGCTGGATTAACATCGGTAGAGATACAATCAGTAACAGAGGGCGCTGGGGGGAGAGTGGTTACTGAGTGACAGTGTGAGGGACTGAATTAACATCAGCAGAGATACAGTCAGTAACACAGGGTACTGAGGGAGAGGGGATACCGAGTGACAGTGTGAGGGAGCTGGATTAACACCAGTAGAGATACAGTCAGTAACACAGGGCGCTGGGGAGAGAGGGGTTACTGAGTGACAGTGTGAGGGAGCTGGATTAACATCAGTAGAGATACATTCAGTAACACAGGGCGCTGGGGGAGAGGTGTTACAGAGTGACAGTGTGAGAGAGCTGGATTAAAATCAGTAGAGATACAGGCAGTAACACAGGGCATTGTGGGAGAGGGGTTACTGAGTGGCAGTGTGAGGGAGCTGGATTAACATCAGTAGAGATACAGTCAGTAACACAGGGTGCTGGGGGAGAGGGGTTACTGAGTGACAGTGTGAGGGAGCTGGATTAACACCAGTAGAGATACAGTCAGTAACACAGGGTGCTGGGGGAGATGGGTTACTGAGTGACAGTGTGAGGGAGCTGGATTAACATCAGTAGATTTACAGTCAGTAACACAGGGCGTTTGGGTGAGGGGTTACTGACTGACAGTGTGAGGGAGCTGAATTAACATCAGTAGAGATACAGTCAGTAACACAGGGAGCTGGGGGAGAGGGGTTACTGAGTGACAGTGTGAGGGAGCTGGATTAACATCAGTAGAGATACAGTCAGTAACACAGGGCGTTTGGGTGAGGGGTTACTGAGTGACAGTGTGAGGGAGCTGGATTAACATCAGTAGAGATACAGTCAGTAAAACAGGGCCCTGGGGGGAGAGGGATTACTGAGTGACACTGTGAGGGAGCTGGATTATCATCAGTAGAGATACATTCAGTACCACAGGGCGCTGGGGGGAGAGGGGTTACTGAGTGACAGTGTTAGGGACAGGATTAACATCAGCAGAGATACAGTCAGTAACACAGGGTACTGAGGGAGAGGGGATACCGAGTGACAGTGTGAGGGAGCTGGATTAATATCAGTAGAGATACAGTCAGTAACACAGGGCATTGGGGGAGAGGGGTTACTGAGTGAAAGTATGAGGGAGCTGGATTAACATCAGTAGAGATACAGTCAGTAACACAGGGCGCTGGGGGAGAGAGGGGTTACTGAGTGACAGTGTGAGGGAGCTGGATTAACATCAGTAGAGATAGAGTCAATAACACAAGGCACTGGGGGGTGAGGTATTGCTGAGTGACAGTGTGAGGGAGATGGATTAACATCAGTAGAGATACAGTCAGTAACACAGGGCGCTGGGGGGATAGGGGTTACTGAGTGACAGTGTGAGGGAGCTTGATTAACATCAGTAGAGATACAGTCAGTAACACAGAGCGCTGGGGGGAGAGGGGTTACTGAGTGACAGTGTGAGGGAGCTGGATTAACATCAGTAGAGATACAGTCAGTAACACAGAGCGCTGGGGGGAGAGGGGTTACTGAGTGACAGTGTGAGGGAGCTGGATTAACATCAGTAGAGATACAGTCAGTATCACAGGGAGCTGGGTGGAGAGGGGTTACTGAGTGACAGTGTGAGGGAGCTAGAATAACGTCAGTAGAGATACAGTCAGTAACACAGGGCGCTGGGGGAGAGGGGTTACTGAGTGACAGTGTGAGGGAGCTGGTTTAACAACAGTAGAGATACAGTCAGTAACACAGGGTGCTGGGGGGAGAGGGGTTACTGAGTGACAGTGTGAGGGACTGTATTAACATCAGCAGAGATACAGTCAGTAACACAGGGTACTGAGGGAGAGGGGATACAGAGTGACAGTGTGAGGGAGCTGGATTAACATCAGTAGAGATACAGTCAGTAACACAGGGCGCTGGGGGAGAGGGGTTACAGAGTGACAGTGTGAGGGAGATGGATTAAAATCAGTAGAGATACAGTCCGTAACACAGGGCAATGGGGGAGAGGGGTTACTGAGTGAAAGTGTGAGGGAGCTGGATTAACATCAGTAGAGATACAGTCAGTAACACAGGGCGTTTGGGTGAGGGGTTACTGACGGACAGTGTGAGGGAGCTGGATTAACATCAGTAGAGATACAGTCAGTAACACAGGGCGTTTGGGTGAGGGGTTACTGAGTGACAGTGTGAGGGAGCTGGATTAACACCAGTAGAGATACATTCAGTACCACAGGGCGCTGGGGGGAGAGGGGTTACTGAGTGACAGTGTGTGGGAGCTGGATTATCAGCAGTGTTAGTCAGTAACACAGGGTACTGAGGGAGAGTAGAAACCGAGTGAAAGTGTGAGGGAGCTGGATTAATATCAGTAGAGATACAGTCAGTAACACAGGGCGCTGGGGGGAGAGGGGTTACTGAGTGACAGTGTGAGGGAGCTGGATTAACATCAGTAGAGATACAGTCAGTAACACAGGGCACTGGGGGAGAGGGGTTACTGAGTGAAAGTGTGAGGGAGCTGGATTAACATCAGTAGAGATGCAGTCAGTAACAGAGGGCGTTGGGGTGAGAGGTAACTGAGTGACAGTGTGAGGGAGCTGGATTAACATCAGTAGAGATACAGTCAGTAACACAGGGCCCTG
The DNA here is from genome assembly GCF_017639515.1 of Carcharodon carcharias. Taxonomy (NCBI): domain Eukaryota; kingdom Metazoa; phylum Chordata; class Chondrichthyes; order Lamniformes; family Lamnidae; genus Carcharodon; species Carcharodon carcharias. The sequence goes on from NW_024470849.1 coordinate 1,214,216, forward strand.
GGGGAGAGGGGTTACTGAGTGATAGTGGGTGTGAGTTGGATTAACATCAGTAGAGATACAGTCAGTAACACATTGCGCTGGGGGGAGAGGGGTTACTGAGTGACAGTGTGAGGGAGCTGGATTAACATCAGTAGAGATACAGTTAGTAACACAGGGAGCTGGGGGGAGAGGGTTTAATGAGTGACATTGTGAGGGAGGTGGAATAACTTCAGTTGTGATACAGTCAGTAACACGGTGAAGGGGGAGAGGGGTTACTGAGTGACAGTGTGAGCGAGCTGGATTTACATCAGTAGAGATACAATCAGTAAGACAGGGCGCTGGGGGGAGAGGGTTAAATTAGTGACAGTGTGAGGGATTTGGATTAACATCAGTAGAGATACAGTCAGTAACACAGGGCGCTGGGGGAGAGAGGGGTTACTGAGTGATGGTGTGATGGAGCTGTATTAACATCAGTAGAAACACTGTCAGTAACACAGGGCACTCTGGGGAGAGGTGTTACTTAGTGACAGTGTGAGGGAGCTGGATTAACATCAGTAGAGATACAGTCAGTAATACAGGGCGCTGGGGGGACAGGGGTTACTGAGTGACAGTGTGAGGGAGCTGGATTAACATCAGTAGAGATACAGTCAGTAACACATTGCGCTGGGGGGAGAGGGGTTACTGAGTGACAGTGTGAGGGAGCTGGATTAACATCAGTAGAGATACAGTTAGTAACACAGGGCACTGGGTGGAGAGGGGTTACTGAGTGACAGTGTGAGGGAGCTGGATTAACATCGGTAGAGATAGAGTCAGTAACACAGGTCACTGGGGGGAGAGGTGTTACTGAGTGACAGTGTGAGGGAGCTGGTTTAACATCAGTAGAGAAAAAGTATGTAACACAGGGCGCTGGAGGGAGAGGTGTTACTGAGTGACAGTGTGAGGGAGCTGGATTAACATCAGTAGAGATACAGTCAGTAACACAGGGCGCTGGGGGGAGAGGGGTTACTGAGTGAGTGTGAGGGAGCTGGATTAACATCAGTAGAGATACAATCAGTAACAGAGGGCGCTGGGGGGAGAGTGGTTACTGAGTGACAGTGTGAGGGAGCTGGATTAACATCAGCAGAGATACAGTCAGTAACACAGGGTACTGAGGGAGAGGGGATACTGAGTGACAGTGTGAGGGAGCTGGATTAACACCAGTAGAGATACAGTCAGTAACACAGGGCGCTGGGGAGAGAGGGGTTACTGAGTGACAGTGTGAGGGAGCTGGATTAACATCAGTAGAGATACATTCAGTAACACAGGGCGCTGGGGGAGAGGTGTTACAGAGTGACAGTGTGAGAGAGCTGGATTAAAATCAGTAGAGATACAGGCAGTAACACAGGGCATTGGGGGAGAGGGGTTACTGAGTGACAGTGTGAGGGAGCTGGATTAACATCAGTAGAGATACAGTCAGTAACACAGGGCGCTGGGGGAGATGGGTTACTGAGTGACAGTGTGAGGGAGCTGGATTAACATCAATAGATTTACAGTCAGTAACACAGGGCGTTTGGGTGAGGGGTTACTGACTGACAGTGTGAGGGAGCTTAATTAACATCAGTAGAGATACAGTCAGTAACACAGGGAGCTGGGGGAGAGGGGTTACTGAGTGACAGTGTGAGGGAGCTGGATTAACATCAGTAGAGATACAGTCAGTAACACAGGGCGTTTGGGTGAGGGGTTACTGAGTGACAGTGTGAGGGAGCTGGATTAACATCAGTAGAGATACAGTCAGTAAAACAGGGCCCTGGGGGGAGAGGGATTACTGAGTGACACTGTGAGGGAGCTGGATTATCATCAGTAGAGATACATTCAGTACCACAGGGCGCTGGGGGGAGAGGGGTTACTGAGTGACATTGTTAGGGACAGGATTAACATCAGCAGAGATACAGTCAGTAACACAGGGTACTGAGGGAGAGGGGATACCGAGTGACAGTGTGAGGGAGCTGGATTAAAATCAGTAGAGATTCAGTCATTAACACAGGGCATTGGGGGAGAGGGGTTACTGAGTGAAAGTATGAGGGAGCTGGATAAACATCAGTAGAGATACAGTCAGTAACACAGGGCGCTGGGGGAGAGGGGTTACTGTGTGACAGTGCGCGGGAGCTGGATTAACATCAGTAGAGATACAGTCAGTAACACAGGGCACTGGGGGAGAGAGGGGTTACTGAGTGACAGTGTGAGGGAGCTGGATTAACAGCAGTAGAGATACAGTCAGTAACACAGGGCGCTGGGGGAGAGAGGGGTTACTGAGTGACAGTGTGAGGGAGCTGGATTAACAGCAGTAGAGATACAGTCAGTAACAGAGGGCGTTGGGGTGAGGGGTTACTGAGTGACAGAGTGAGGGAGCTGGATTAACATCAGTAGAGATAGAGTCAATAACACAAGGCACTGGGGGGTGAGGTATTGCTGAGTGACAGTGTGAGGGAGATGGATTAACATCAGTAGAGATACAGTCAGTAACACAGGGCGCTGGGGGGATAGGGGTTACTGAGTGACAGTGTGAGGGAGCTGGATTAACATCAGTAGAGATACAGTCAGTAACACAGAGCGCTGGGGGGAGAGGGGTTACTGAGTGACAGTGTGAGGGAGCTAGAATAACGTCAGTAGAGATACAGTCAGTAACACAGGGCGCTGGGGGAGAGGGGTTACTGAGTGACAGTGTGAGGGAGCTGGTTTAACAACAGTAGAGATACAGTCAGTAACACAGGGTGCTGGGGGGAGAGGGGTTACTGAGTGACAGTGTGAGGGACTGTATTAACATCAGCAGAGATACAGTCAGTAACACAGGGTACTGAGGGAGAGGGGATACAGAGTGACAGTGTGAGGGAGCTGGATTAACATCAATAGAGATACATTCAGTAACACAGGGCGCTGGGGGAGAGGGGTTACAGAGTGACTGTGAGGGAGATGGATTAAAATCAGTAGAGATACAGTCCGTAACACAGGGCAATGGGGGAGAGGGGTTACTGAGTGACAGTGTGAGGGAGCTGGATTAACACCAGTAGAGATACATTCAGTACCACAGGGCGCTGGGGGGAGAGGGGTTACTGAGTGACAGTGTGTGGGAGCTGGATTATCAGCAGAGATAGTCAGTAACACAGGGTACTGAGGGAGAGTAGAAACCGAGTGAAAGTGTGAGGGAGCTGGATTAATATCAGTAGAGATACAGTAGTAACACAGGGCGCTGGGGGGAGAGGGTTTAATTAGTGACAGTGTGAGGGATTTGGATTAACATCAGTAGAGATACAGTCAGTAACACAGGGCGCTGGGGGAGAGAGGGTTTACTGAGTGACAGTGTGAGGGAGCTGGATTAACATCAGTAGAAACACTGTCAGTAACACGGGGCACTCTGGCGAGAGGTGTTACTTAGTGACAGTGTGAGGGAGCTGGATTAACATCAGTAGAGATACAGTCAGTAATACAGGGCGCTGGGGGGACAGGGGTTACTGAGTGACAGTGTGAGGGAGCTGGATTAACATCAGTAGAGATACAGTCAGTAACACAGAGCGCTGGGGGGAGAGGGGTTACTGAGTGACAGTGTGAGGGAGCTGGATTAACATCAGTAGAGATAGAGTCAGTAACACAGGGCACTGGGGGGAGAGGGGTTACTGAGTGACAGTGTGAGGGAGCTGGATTAACATCAGTAGAGATACAGTCAGTAACACAGGGCGCTGGGGGGAGAGGGGTTACTGAGTGACAGTGTGAGGGAGCTGGATTAACATCAGTAGAGATACAGTCAGTAACACAGGGCGCTGGGGGGAGAGGGGTTACTGAGTGACAGTGTGAGGGAGCTGGATTAACATCAGTAGAGATACAGTCAGTAACACAGGGCGCTGGGGGGAGAGGGGTTACTGAGTGACAGTGTGAGGGAGCTGGAATAACATCAGTTGAGATACAGTCAGTAACACAGGGCGCTGGGGGGAGAGGGGTTACTGAGTGACAGTGTGAGGGAGCTGGATTAACATCAGTAGAGATACAGTCAGTAACACAGGGCTCTGGGTGGAGAGGGGTTACTGAGTGACAGTGTGAGGGAGCTGGATTAACATCGGTAGAGATAGAGTCAGTAACACAGGTCACTGGGGGGAGAGGGGTTAATGAGTGACAGTGTGAGGGAGCTGGATTAACATCAGTAGAGATACAGTCAGTAACACAGGGCTCTGGGTGGAGAGGGGTTACTGAGTGAAAGTGTGAGGGAGCTGGATTAACATCAATAGAGATACAGTCAGTAACATAGGGCGCTGGGGGGAGAGGGGTTACTTAGTGACATTGTGAGCGATTTGGATTAACATCAGTAGAGATACAGTCAGTAACACAGGGTGCTGGGGGGAGAGGGGTTACTGAGTGACAGTGTGAGGGAGCTGGATTAACATCAGTAGAGATACAGTCAGTAACACAGGGCACTGTGGGGAGAGGGGTTACTGAGTGACGGTTTGAGGGAGCTGGATTAACATCAGTAGTGATAGAGTCCGTAACACAGGGCGCTGGGGGGAGAGGGTTTAATGAGTGACATTGTGAGGGAGGTGGAATAAATTCAGTTGTGATACAGTCAGTAACACGGTGAAGGGGGAGAGGTGTTACTGAGTGACAGTGTGAGGGAGCTGGATTTACATCAGTAGAGATACAGTCAGTAACACAGGGCGCTGGAGGGAGAGGTGTTACTGCGTGACAGTGTGAGGGAGCTGGATTAACATCAGTAGAGATACAATCAGTAACACAGGGCGCTGGGGGAGAGGGGTTACTGAGTGACAGTGTGAGGGAGCTGGATTAACATCAGTAGAGATACAGTCAGTAACACAGGGTGCTGGGGGGAGAGGGGTTATTTAGTGACAGTGTGAGGGATTTGGATTAACATCAGTAGAGATACAGTCAGTAACACAGGGCGCTGGGGGAGAGAGGGGTTACTGAGTGATGGTGTGATGGAGCTGTATTAACATCAGTAGAAACACAGTCAGTAACACAGGGCAATCTGGGGAGAGGTGTTACTTAGTGACAGTGTGAGGGAGCTGGATTAACATCAGTAGAGATACAGTCAGTAATACAGGGCGCTGGGGGGAGAGGGGTTACTGAGTGACAGTGTGAGGGAGCTGGATTAACATCAGTAGAGATACAGTCAGTAACACATTGCGCTGGGGGGAGAGGGGTTACTGAGTGACAGTGTGAGGGAGCTGGATTAACATCAGTAGAGATACAGTCAGTAACACAGGGCGCTGGAGGGAGAGGGGTTACTGAGTGACAGTGTGAGGGAGCTGGATTAACATCAGTAGAGATACAGTCAGTAACATAGGGCGCTGGGGGGAGAGGGGTTACTTAGTGACATTGTGAGGGATTTGGATTAACATCAGTAGAGGTACAGTCAGTAACACAGGGCGCTGGGGGGAGAGGGGTTACTGAGTGACGGTGTGAGGGAGCTGGATTAACATCAGTAGTGATAGAGTCAGTAACACAGGGCGCTGGGGGGAGAGGGTTTAATGAGTGACATGGTGAGGGAGGTGGAATAACTTCAGTAGTGATAAAGTCAGTAACACGGTGAAGGGGGAGAGGGGTTACTGAGTGACAGTGTGAGGGAGTTGGATTAACATCAGTAGAGATACAGTCAGTAACACAGGGCTCTGGGTGGAGTGGGGTTACTGAGTGACAGTGTGAGGGAGCTGGATTAACATCGGTAGAGATAGAGTCAGTAACACAGGACACTGGGGGGAGAGGGGTTACTGAGTGAGTGTGAGGGAGCTGGATTAACATCAGTAGAGATACAGTCAGTAACACAGGACGCTGCGGGGAGAGGGGTTACTGAGCGACTGTGTGAGGGATGGATTAACATCAGTAGAGATACAGTCAGTAACACAGGGCGCTGGGGGGAGAGGGGTTACTGAGTGACGGTTTGAGGGAGCTGGATTAACATCAGTAGTGATAGAGTCCGTAACACAGGGCGCTGGGGGGAGAGGGTTTAATGAGTGACATTGTGAGGGAGGTGGAATAACTTCAGTAGTGATACAGTCAGTAACACGATGAAGGGGGAGAGGGGTTACTGAGTGACAGTGTGAGGGAGTTGGATTAACATCAGTAGAGATACAGTCAGTAACACAGGGCTCTGGGTGGAGAGGGGTTACTGAGTGACAGTGTGAGGGAGCTGGATTAACATCAGTAGAGATACAGTCAGTAACACAGGTCACTGGGGGGAGAGGGGTTACTGAGTGACAGTGTGAGGGAGCTGGATTAACATCAGTAGAGATACAGTCAGTAACACAGGGCTCTGGGTGGAGAGGGGTTACTGAGTGACAGTGTGAGGGAGCTGGATTAACATCAATAGAGATACAGTCAGTAACATAGGGCGCTGGGGGGAGAGGGGTTACTGAGTGACAGTGTGAGGGATTTGGATTAACAACAGTAGAGATACAGTCAGTAACACAGGGTGCTGGGGGGAGAGGGGTTACTGAGTGACAGTGTGAGGGAGCTGGATTAACATCAGTAGAGATACAGTCAGTAACACAGGGCACTGTGGGGAGAGGGGTTACTGAGTGACGGTTTGAGGGAGCTGGATTAACATCAGTAGTGATAGAGTCCGTAACACAGGGCGCTGGGGGGAGAGGGTTTAATGAGTGACATTGTGAGGGAGGTGGAATAACTTCAGTTGTGATACAGTCAGTAACACGGTGAAGGGGGAGAGGTGTTACTGAGTGACAGTGTGAGGGAGCTGGATTTACATCAGTAGAGATACAGTCAGTAACACAGGGCGCTGGAGGGAGAGGTGTTACTGCGTGACAGTGTGAGGGAGCTGGATTAACATCAGTAGAGATACAATCAGTAACACAGGGCGCTGGGGGAGAGGGGTTACTGAGTGACAGTGTGAGGGAGCTGGATTAACATCAGTAGAGATACAGTCAGTAACACAGGGTGCTGGGGGGAGAGGGGTTATTTAGTGACAGTGTGAGGGATTTGGATTAACATCAGTAGAGATACAGTCAGTAACACAGGGCGCTGGGGGAGAGAGGGGTTACTGAGTGATGGTGTGATGGAGCTGTATTAACATCAGTAGAAACACAGTCAGTAACACAGGGCACTCTGGGGAGAGGTGTTACTTAGTGACAGTGTGAGGGAGCTGGATTAACATCAGTAGAGATACAGTCAGTAACACAGGGCGCTGGGGGGAGAGGGGTTACTGAGTGACAGTGTGAGGGAGCTGGATTAACATCAGTAGAGATACAGTCAGTAACACATTGCGCTGGGGGGAGAGGGGTTACTGAGTGACAGTGTGAGGGAGCTGGATTAACATCAGTAGAGATACAGTCAGTAACACAGGGCGCTGGGGGGAGAGGGGTTACTGAGTGACAGTGTGAGGGAGCTGGATTAACATCAGTAGAGATACAGTCAGTAACACAGGGCGCTGGGGGGAGAGGGGTTACTGAGTGACAGTGTGAGGGAGCTGGATTAACATCAGTAGAGATACAGTCAGTAACACAGGGCGCTGGGGGAGAGGGGTTACTGAGTGACAGTGTGAGGGAGCTGGATTAACATCAGTAGAGATACAGTCAGTAACACAGGGCGCTGGGGGGAGAGGGTTTCTTCATGAATAGTGTGAGGGAGCTGGATTAACATCAGTAGAGATACAGTCAGTAACACAGGGCGCTGGGGAGAGAGGGGATACTGAGTGACAGTGTGAGGGAGCTGGATTAACATCAGTAGAGATACAGTCAGTAACACAGGGCGCTGGGGTGGAGAGGGGATACTGAGTGACAGTGTGAGGGATCTGGATTAACATCAGTAGAGATAGAGTCAGTAACAGACGGCGCTGGGGGAGAGGGGTTACTGAGTGACAGTGTGAGGGAGCTGGATTAACATCAGTAGAGATACAGTCAGTAACACAGGGCGCTGGGGGAGAGGGGTTACTGAGTGACAGTGTGAGGGAGCTGGATTAACATCAGTAGAGATACAGTCAGTAACACAGGGCGCTGGGGGAGAGGGGTTACTGAGTGACAGTGTGAGGGAGCTGGATTAACATCAGTAGAGATACAGTCAGTAACACAGGGCGCTGGGGGGAGAGGGGTTACTGAGTGACATTGTGAGGGAGCTGGATTAACATCAGTAGAGATACAGTCAGTAACACAGGGCACTGGGGGAGAGGGGTTACTGAGTGACAGTGTGAGGGAGCTGGATTAACATCAGTAGAGATACAGTCAGTAACACAGGGCTCTGGGGGGAGAGGGGTTACTGAGTGACAGTGTGAGGGAGCTGGATTAACATCGGTAGAGATAGAGTCAGTAACACAGGTCACTGGGGGGAGAGGGGTTACTGAGTGACAGTGTGAGGGAGCTGGATTAACATCAGTAGAGATACAGTCAGTAACACAGGGCTCTGGGTGGAGAGGGGTTACTGAGTGACAGTGTGAGGGAGCTGGATTAACATCAGTAGAGATACAGTCAGTAACACAGGGCGCTGGGGGGAGAGGGGTTACTGAGTGACAGTGTGAGGGATTTGGATTAACATCAGTAGAGATACAGTCAGTAACACAGGGAGCTGGGTGAGAGGGTTTACTGAGTGACAGTGTGAGGGAGCTGGATTAACATCAGTAGAGATACAGTCAGTAACACAGGTCGCTGTGGGGAGAGGGGTTACTGAGTGACAGTGTGAGGGAGCTGGATTAACATCAGTAGAGATACAGTCCGTAACACAGGGCGCTGGGGGGAGAGGGGTTAATGAGTGACAGTGTGAGGGAGCTGGATTAACTTCAGTAGTGATACAGTCAGTAACACAGGTGATGGGGGAGAGGGGTTACTGAGTGACAGTGTGAGGGAGCTGGATTAACATCAGTAGAGATACAGTCAGTAACACAGGGCGCTGGGGGAGAGGTGTTACTGAGTGACAGTGTGAGGGAGCTGGATTAACATCAGTAGAGATACAGTCAGTAACACAGGGCGCTGGGGGAGAGGGGTTACTGAGTGACAGTGTGAGGGAGCTGGATTAACATCAGTAGAGATACAGTCAGTAACACAGGGCGCTGGGGGAGAGGGGTTACTGAGTGACAGTGTGAGGGAGCTGGATTAACATCAGTAGAGATACAGTCAGTAACACAGGGCGCTGGGGGAGAGAGGGGTTACTGAGTGATGGTGTGATGGAGCTGTATTAACATCAGTAGAGATACAGTCAGTAACACAGGGCACTGGGGTAGAGGGGTTACTGAGTGACAGTGTGAGGGAGCTGGATTAACATCAGTAGAGATACAGTCAGTAATACAGGGCGCTGGGGGAGAGGGGTTACTGAGTGACAGTGTGAGGGAGCTGGATTAACATCAGTAGAGATACAGTCAGTAACACAGTGCGCTGGGGGGAGAGGGGTTACTGAGTGACAGTGTGAGGGAGCTGGATTAACATCAGTAGAGAAACAGTCAGTAACACAGGGCGCTGGGGGGGAGAGGGGTTACTGAGTGACAGTGTGAGGGAGCTGGATTAACATCAGTAGAGATACAGTCAGTAACATAGGGCGCTGGGGGGAGAGGGGTTACTTAGTGACATTGTGAGGGATTTGGATTAACATCAGTAGAGGTACAGTCAGTAACACAGGGCGCTGGGGGGAGAGGGGTTACTGAGTGACGGTTTGAGGGAGCTAGATTAACATCAGTAGTGATAGAGTCCGTAACACAGGGCGCTGGGGGGAGAGGGTTTAATGAGTGACATGGTGAGGGAGGTGGAATAACTTCAGTAGTGATAAAGTCAGTAACACGG
>NW_024470849.1:1224152-1229152 GCF_017639515.1 Carcharodon carcharias
GTCTCTCTCTCCCCCTCTGTGTCTCTCTCTCCCCCTCTGTGTCTCTCTCTCCCCCTCTGTGTCTCTCTCTCCCCCTCTGTGTCTCTCTCTCCCCCTCTGTGTCTCTCTCTCCCCCTCTGTGTCTCTCTCTCCCCCTCTGTGTCTCTCTCTCCCCCTCTGTGTCTCTCTCTCCCCCTCTGTGTCTCTCTCTCCCCCTCTGTGTCTCTCTCTCCCCCTCTGTGTCTCTCTCTCCCCCTCTGTGTCTCTCTCTCCCCCTCTGTGTCTCTCTCTCCCCCTCTGTGTCTCTCTCTCCCCCTCTGTGTCTCTCTCTCCCCCTCTGTGTCTCTCTCTCCCCCTCTGTGTCTCTCTCTCCCCCTCTGTGTCTCTCTCTCCCCCTCTGTGTCTCTCTCTCCCCCTCTGTGTCTCTCTCTCCCCCTCTGTGTCTCTCTCTCCCCCTCTGTGTCTCTCTCTCCCCCTCTGTGTCTCTCTCTCCCCCTCTGTGTCTCTCTCTCCCCCTCTGTGTCTCTCTCTCCCCCTCTGTGTCTCTCTCTCCCCCTCTGTGTCTCTCTCTCCCCCTCTGTGTCTCTCTCTCCCCCTCTGTGTCTCTCTCTCCCCCTCTGTGTCTCTCTCTCCCCCTCTGTGTCTCTCTCTCCCCCTCTGTGTCTCTCTCTCCCCCTCTGTGTCTCTCTCTCCCCCTCTGTGTCTCTCTCTCCCCCTCTGTGTCTCTCTCTCCCCCTCTGTGTCTCTCTCTCCCCCTCTGTGTCTCTCTCTCCCCCTCTGTGTCTCTCTCTCCCCCCTCTGTGTCTCTCTCTCCCCCTCTGTGTCTCTCTCTCTCCCTTACTGTGTCTCTCTCTCTCCCTTACTGTGTCTCTCTCTCTCTCCCTCTGTGTCTCTCTCTCTCCCTCTGTGTCTCTCTCTCTCCCCCTCTGTGTCTCTCTCTCTCCCCCTCTGTGTCTCTCTCTCTCTCCCTCTGTGTCTCTCTCTCTCTCCCTCTGTGTCTCTCTCTCTCTCCCTCTGTGTCTCTCCCTCTCCCACCCAGTGTCTCTCTCTCTCCCTCTCAGTGTCTCTCTCTCTCCCTCTGTGTCTCTCTCTCTCCCTCTGTGTCTCTCTCTCCCCCTCTGTGTCTCTCTCTCCCCCTCTGTGTCTCTCTCTCCCCCTCTGTGTCTCTCTCTCCCCCTCTGTGTCTCTCTCTCCCCCTCTGTGTCTCTCTCTCCCCCTCTGTGTCTCTCTCTCCCCCTCTGTGTCTCTCTCTCCCCCTCTGTGTCTCTCTCTCCCCCTCTGTGTGTGTCTCCCTCTCCCCCTCTGTGTGTGTCTCCCTCTCCCCCTCTGTGTGTGTCTCCCTCTCCCCCTCTGTGTGTGTCTCCCTCTCCCCCTCTGTGTGTGTCTCCCTCTCCCCCTCTGTGTGTGTCTCCCTCTCCCCCTCTGTGTGTGTCTCCCTCTCCCCCTCTGTGTGTGTCTCCCTCTCCCCCTCTGTGTGTGTCTCCCTCTCCCCCTCTGTGTGTGTCTCCCTCTCCCCCTCTGTGTGTGTCTCCCTCTCCCCCTCTGTGTGTGTCTCCCTCTCCCCCTCTGTGTGTGTCTCCCTCTCCCCCTCTGTGTGTGTCTCCCTCTCCCCCCTCTGTGTGTGTCTCCCTCTCCCCCCTCTGTGTGTGTCTCCCTCTCCCCCCTCTGTGTGTGTCTCCCTCTCCCCCCTCTGTGTGTGTCTCCCTCTCCCCCCTCTGTGTGTGTCTCCCTCTCCCCCCTCTGTGTGTGTCTCCCTCTCCCCCCTCTGTGTGTGTCTCCCTCTCCCCCCTCTGTGTGTGTCTCCCTCTCCCCCCTCTGTGTGTGTCTCCCTCTCCCCCCTCTGTGTGTGTCTCCCTCTCCCCCTCTGTGTGTGTCTCCCTCTCCCCCCTCTGTGTGTGTCTCCCTCTCCCCCTCTGTGTGTGTCTCCCTCTCCCCCTCTGTGTGTGTCTCCCTCTCCCCCCTCTGTGTGTGTCTCCCTCTCCCCCCTCTGTGTGTGTCTCCCTCTCCCCCCTCTGTGTGTGTCTCCCTCTCCCCCCTCTGTGTGTGTCTCCCTCTCCCCCTCTGTGTGTGTCTCCCTCTCCCCCCTCTGTGTGTGTCTCCCTCTCCCCCTCTGTGTGTGTCTCCCTCTCCCCCCTCTGTGTGTGTCTCCCTCTCCCCCCTCTGTGTGTGTCTCCCTCTCCCCCCTCTGTGTGTGTCTCCCTCTCCCCCCTCTGTGTGTGTCTCCCTCTCCCCCCTCTGTGTGTGTCTCCCTCTCCCCCTCTGTGTGTGTCTCCCTCTCCCCCTCTGTGTGTGTCTCCCTCTCCCCCCTCTGTGTGTGTCTCCCTCTCCCCCCTCTGTGTGTGTCTCCCTCTCCCCCCTCTGTGTGTGTCTCCCTCTCCCCCCTCTGTGTGTGTCTCCCTCTCCCCCCTCTGTGTGTGTCTCCCTCTCCCCCCTCTGTGTGTGTCTCCCTCTCCCCCCTCTGTGTGTGTCTCCCTCTCCCCCCTCTGTGTGTGTCTCCCTCTCCCCCCTCTGTGTGTGTCTCCCTCTCCCCCCTCTGTGTGTGTGTGTGTGTCTCTCTCCCCCCCTCTGTGTGTGTGTGTGTGTGTGTGTGTGTGCGTGTGTGTGTGTGTCTCTCTCCCCCCCTCTGTGTGTGTGTGTGTGTGTGTGTGTGTGTGTGTGTGTGTCTCCCCCCAATGTGTGTGTCTCTCTCTCTCTCTCTCCACCCTCTGTGTGTGTGTGTGTGTGTGTGTGTGTGTGTGTGTGTGTCTGTGTGTGTCTCTCTCTCTTTCTTTCTGCTCTGTGTGTGTGTCTCTCTCTCCCTCCTCTCTTTTTCTTCCACAGAGGTGGTCTTTGGCGTCCCAGCCCCCTACCTCGACTGCATTCGCAAGACCCTGGACCACAAGTTTGGTGTGGCTGCCCAGAACTGCTACAAGGTGGATAAGGGGGCGTTCACAGGCGAGATCAGGTACTGCGCGCTGCTGTCTGGAACCCAGGGGGAAAGCACTGACTGAACAACCCTGAGCGCGCTGTCGTTCTCGTCGCACACCTGGGCTGCTCCGAGCCTTCCGGCATTGGAACGCGCTGCCGCTGGAGCGCTGCGCTGTTGGCAGGAACTCCTGACCAATATCTTCCCCCGAGTCAGGAGTGCGCCATTGCCGATGTTTCCTCATGTCAGCGCAGGATGGCTGCCTCGCTTCCGACATAATTTAGAGAGGAGTAACATCGTTGCCCGGCTGTATGGCGCGGTGAGTCTCTCTCTCTCTCACTCTGACAGGGACGAACCCAGTTCTTTAACCCATGTCCCTGTGTGTTCGCAGCCCAGCGATGATCAAAGACTGTGGAGGGAAATGGGTGATCCTTGGCCACTCCGAGAGGCGTCACGTCTTTGGGGAATGCGACGAGGTAAGATGTGGTGTCCGAACGCCATTGTCATTTGGGCAGGGATGGGGGATTCCATCCCTCCCCCTCGACAGCCTCATCGTCAGTACAGCATGGGGTTAGATACAGAGTACAGCTCCCTCTACACCCTCCCCCATCAAACACGCCCAGGACAGGTACAGCACGGGGTTAGATACAGAGGAAAGCTCCCTCTACACCCTCCCCCATCAAACACGCCCAGGACAGGTATAGCACGGGGTTAGATACAGCGTAAAGCTCCCTCTACACCCTCCCCCATCAAACACTCCCAGGACAGGTACATCACGGGGTTAGATACAGAGTTAGTGATAGGGAGGGTTGGTTGTAGGTGCTGGAAGAGGTTACAGAGATAGGGAGGTGTGTAGGGACTGGAGGAGGTTACAGAGATAGGGAGGGGTGTAGGGGCTGGAGGAGGTTACAGAGATAGGGAGGGGTGAAGGGGCTGGAGGAGGTTACAGAGATAGGGAGGTGTGTAGGGGCTGGAGGAGGTTACAGAGATAGGGAGGGGTGAAGGGGCTGGAGGAGGTTACAGAGATAGGGAGGGGTGAAGGGGCTGGAAGAGGGTTACAGAGATAGGGAGGGGTGTAAGGGGTCGGGAGGAGGTTACAGAGACAGGGAGGGGTGTAGGGGCTGGAGGAGGGTTACAGAGATAGGGAGGGGTGTAGGGGGCTGGAGGAGGTTACAGAGATAGGGTGGGGTGTAAGGGGTCGGGAGAAGGTTACAGAGATAGGGAGGGGTGTAGAGGCTGGAGGAGGTTACAGAGATAGGGAGGAGTGTAAGGGGTCGGGAGGAGGTTACAGAGATAGGGAGGGGTGTAAGGGGTCGGGAGGAGGTTACAGAGATAGGGAGGGGTGTAAGGGGTCGGGAGGAGGTTACAGATAGGGAGGGGTGTAGGGGCTGGAGGAGGTTACAGAGATAGGGAGGAGTGTAGGGGGCTGGAGGAGGTTACAGAGATAGGGAGGGGTGTAAGGGGTCGGGAGGAGGTTACAGAGATAGGGAGGGGTGTAAGGGGTCGGGAGGAGGTTACAGAGATAGGGAGGGGTGTAGGGGCTGGAGGAGGTTACAGAGATAGGGAGGAGTGTAGGGGGCTGGAGGAGGTTACAGAGATAGGGAGGGGTGTAAGGGGTCGGGAGGAGGTTACAGAGATAGGGAGGGGTGTAAGGGGTCGGGAGGAGGTTACAGAGATAGGGAGGGGTGTAGGGGCCGGAGGAGGTTACACTGAGTGTTGAGCTTGAGGCGTTGCCCCGTTGGGAGGTGGTATCTGTCAGCCAGCGCAGTGGGTGAACGGGAATGAGTTTGGACCTGTGTCCAGGGGACGGCGTGTGGGAGAATCAGGAGGACAGCGGTGAGCCCTGTGCTTAGTCAGCTTCTGGAATATAGATGGGGCACAGTTGCCGGGGTTAGTGTTGGATTCGGCGGGAAGCTTTGTGACGACTGCTGTCGTTAGGCGTCATTCCGGCGCGTTCGCCGTGGCGAGAGAGTTAACCCCTTCGGCTCTCTGACCCCTGCAGCTGATTGGTCAGAAGGTGGCACATGCTCTAGAAGCCGGCCTTGGCGTGATCGCCTGTATCGGTGAGAAGTTGGACGAGCGAGAGGGCGGTTGCACGGAAAAGGTCGTGTTCGCC
>NW_024470849.1:1236652-1250721 GCF_017639515.1 Carcharodon carcharias
GCGCGCTCCCGCTCTCTCTCGCCCTGCCGCGCGCTCCCGCTCTCTCTCGCCCTGCCGCGCGCTCCCGCTCTCTCTCGCCCTGCCGCGCGCTCCCGCTCTCTCTCGCCCTGCCGCGCGCTCCCGCTCTCTCTCGCCCTGCCGCGCGCTCCCGCTCTCTCTCGCCCTGCCGCGCGCTCCCGCTCTCTCTCGCCCCTGCCGCGCGCTCCCGCTCTCTCTCGCCCTGCCGCGCGCTCCCGCTCTCTCTCGCCCTGCCGCGCGCTCCCGCTCTCTCTCGCCCTGCCGCGCGCTCCCGCTCTCTCTCGCCCTGCCGCGCGCTCCCGCTCTCTCTCGCCCTGCCGCGCGCTCCCGCTCTCTCTCGCCCTGCCGCGCGCTCCCGCTCTCTCTCGCCCTGCCGCGCGCTCCCGCTCTCTCTCGCCCTGCGCGCGCTCCCGCTCTCTCTCGCCCTGCCGCGCGCTCCCGCTCTCTCTCGCCCTGCCGCGCGCTCCCGCTCTCTCTCGCCCTGCCGCGCGCTCCCGCTCTCTCTCGCCCTGCCGCGCGCCTCCCGCTCTCTCTCGCCCCTGCCGCGCGCTCCCGCTCTCTCTCGCCCTGCCGCGCGCTCCCGCTCTCTCTCGCCCTGCCGCGCGCTCCCGCTCTCTCTCGCCCTGCCGCGCGCTCCCGCTCTCTCTCGCCCTGCCGCGCGCTCCCGCTCTCTCTCGCCCTGCCGCGCGCTCCCGCTCTCTCTCGCCCTGCCGCGCGCTCCCGCTCTCTCTCGCCCTGCCGCGCGCTCCCGCTCTCTCTCGCCCTGCCGCGCGCTCCCGCTCTCTCTCGCCCTCCCGCGCGCTCCCGCTCTCTCTCTCTCGCCCTCCCGCGCGCTCCCGCTCTCTCTCTCTCGCCCTCCCGCGCGCTTCCGCTCTCTCGCCCTCCCGCTCTCTCTCGCCCTCCCGTGCGCTCCCGCTCTCTCTCGCCCTCCCGTGCGCTCCCGCTCTCTCTCGCCCTCCCGTGCGCTCCCGCTCTCTCTCGCCCTCCCGTGCGCTCCCGCTCTCTCTCGCCCTCCCGCGCGCTCCCGCTCTCTCTCGCCCTCCCGCGCGCTCCCGCTCTCTCTCTTTCTCGCCCTCCCGCTCGTTCCCCTCTGTCCCTCTCTCCTCACAGGTTCCGTGACCGCTGGCACCTGTAAGGAGCTGGCCGGCATGCACGACGTGGACGGTTTCCTGGTGGGCGGTGCCTCCCTCAAGCCCGAGTTTGTGGACATCATCAACGCCAAGCATTAGCGGGCCATCCGCCAGGAAGGGAGAGCGGGAGCGAACCCGGGAGAGAAAACCAGGCCCCCTTTCCTGGGGGGTGGGAGACGTACGTCACACGGTGTCATCCGGCAGCATCGCTCCTTCCCTCCCTCCCATCCCCCCCCCCCCCCCCCCCCGCCTCTCGGGGATAGCGCGGGAGAGGGTTCCCTCTGCCGGTGTTGGCCTTGCACCTTCGTTCCCCATGTGAGGGGTATCTTCACCTGCCCTCTTTCCCCCCCCACCCCCCCTTCTCTCAACCCCCATTTGTCTGGTTCCTCTCGTGTTGATTCCCTGTCCCGTCCCTTCCCCATCAGAATCGGGTACATAACCAGATCGACGGTGGGGAGAAGAGTGTGGCGGGGGTGCCTGGCATTTCGGTGAAGACCGTGCACCTATTTTTGGGGGGGGTGGGTGGGGGGGGTGGTGCGTGAAAGGCTGGGTTGGCAGGGGGGGCTGCCCCTTGAATATCCAGCCTTCCCGCTGCTCCCCCATCTTCTCCCACCCCGAAACTTCCACTCGCTCGCACGTTCACTCTCTCCCTCTCCCTCTCTCTCTCACACATGAACCGTGAAGAACAAACCTCATATCCTGTACTGTCCGGGCATGACATGACCCTCAGAAGTATTGTCCGTGTTAAATCTCCTCTAACCCCTCCACCACCCACTCCGTGAGGCTGCACTGCCGATTTTTGTGAGTTTAGATAGAATATTAAATGTGTAGACGATGCCAAAGTGTGTGTGTGTGTTGCATAACTTCCTCCCACTTCCCACAACCTCCCCCACCCCTCTTCAGTGCCCCTCCTCCCTTCAATCCTTCTATGTCCTTTCTCCCCCCCCCCCACCCCCCAGAACCCTCACATCTTAATCCAACCCCCCCCCTTTAAATACATCACGACTTACCACCACCACCCCCCCCCCCCCCCAGCTCTCTGGGGGGAGGTGGGGATGAGTCTCTTCCGAATTCCCCCTCGGATTTATTTGACGGTGTTTTCCCCCACCCGCCAAGTTCTGGCCTCGCCTGTGAGTGGACTCGTCGACCCGGTCGAATAGCTTTCGGGAATTTTGAAGAGCTCCTTTCTCGAGTTGTCACCTTTTGATGTGGAACAGAGAGCGGGGAAGGGAGGTGGGGGGGTGGGTGGGTGTTGGGGGTGGGAAGGGGGGAGTTGCCGGTTATTGATCAGGTGGGTTGCAGCCTGAAGCGGTAGCACCTCTCGCCCCTTGCGTTCGCTGTCGAGCCTCACCTTCGTGCCAGTATCGCCGCGCCCCTGGGCACGGTCCTGTCCCGCCCGGCAGGATAGACGATCGCAGCCCTGCCGGCCCCTGCAAAGCCCTCCTCCCTAACATCTGGGGGCTAGTACCAAAATCGGTGGTTGGGGGAGGAGCCGTCTCACACCGACTAGTCCAGCCGCAGCCCTGCATAGTTATTCTCACGGAATCATACCTTCTGAACAGTGTCCCAGGGATCACCATCGCCACCTCTGGGTATGTCCTGTCCCTCATACCTTATAACCAGTGTCCCAGAGATCACTATCACCACCCCTGTGTATGTCCTGTCCCTCATACCTTATAACCAGTGTCCCAGGGATCACCGTCACCACCCCTGGGTATGTCCTGTCCCTCATACCTTATAACCAGTGTCCCAGGGATCACCATCACCACCCCGGGTATGTCCTGTCCCTCATACCTTATAACCAGTGTCCCAGGGATCACCATCACCACCCCTGTGTATGTCCTGTCCCTCATACCTTATAACCAGTGTCCCAGGGATCACCATCACCACCCCTGGGTATGTTCTGTCCCTCATACCTTATAACCAGTGTCCCAGGGATCACCATCACCACCCCTGTGTATGTCCTGTCCCTCATACCTTATAACCAGTGTCCCAGGGATCACCATCACCACCCCTGGGTATGTCCTGTCCCACCAGCAGGGCAGACCCAGCAGAGGTGGGGGCAACAGTGGTACACAGTCGGGAAAGAGTTGCCCTGGGTGTTCTCAACCTCGGCTCTGGACCCCCATGAAGTCTCACGGCCTCAGGTCAAATGTGGGCAAGGAGAGCTCCAGCTGGTTACCGCCTCCCGCCCTCCCTCAGCTGATGAATCGGTGCTTCCTCCATGCGGAACGTCACTCGGAGGGAGCGCTGAGGGGTGGCGAGGGCGCAGAATGTACTCCGGGTGAGGGGGGGGACTTCAATGTTCCATCACCGAGAGCGGTTCGGTAGCACCGCTACTGACCGAGCTGGCCGAGTCCTGAAGGGCAATAGCTGCTAGACCGGGTCTGCGGCAGGTAGTGAGGGAACCTACAAGAGGGGGACAAACATACTTGACCTTCATCCTAACGAACCTGCTTGCTGCAGATGCATCTGCCCCATGACAGTATCGGCAGGAGTGACAACCGCACGGTCCTTGTGGAGACAAAGCCCCACCCTCACATTGAGGAGACCCTCCATCGTGTTGTGTGGCGCTACCACCGTGTTAAATAGGATAGATTTCGGACAGACTGGGCATCCATGAGACGCTGTGGGTCATCAGCAGCAGCAGAATTGTACTCGAACACAACCTGTAACCCCAGGGCCCGACATATACCCCCACTCTACCATTACCACCAAGCCAGGGGACCAGCCCTGGTCCAATGAAGGGTGCAGGTGGTCATGCCAGGAGCAGCAGCAGGTGTACCTGAAAATGAGGTGTCAACCCTGGTGAAGCTACAACACAGGACTACTTGCGCGCCAAACAGCGTAAGCAGCAAGTGATAGAGCTAAGCGACTCAAACAGTTAACATAGTAAATAGCAGCTGTATTGTAGACAAGATGCACAGCAGGATTCACCAAGGCTCCTTCGACAGCACCTTCAAAACCCACGATCTCAAACACCTAGAAGGACGAGGGCAGCAGACACATGGGGAACACCCACCACCTGCAAGTTCCCCTCCCAGCCACTCACCATCCCGACGTGGGAATATATTGGCCATTCCTTCACTGTCGCCGGGGTCAAAGTCCTGGAGCTTGCTCCCTCCCTAACAGCGCTGAGGGTGTACCTACACCACAGGACTGCAGCGGCTCAAGAAGGCAGCTCAGCCACCACCACCTCAAGGGGAAAGTTAGGAGAGGGGATCGCAAGACTGAATTATATTTAAAAAAAAAAGACTGGATCAGAGATAGTGACTGATGTGGAGTGAGAAAACACCGGAGAGAGAGAGCATGCAAGAGGGGGTTAATTTGTTGGCGGTAAAGGGGAGAGGCAGTGAAAGAGCTGTAAATAAGAGGGGGAGTAGAGAGAAATTGGAGAGGGAGCAGAACAAAGCAGAGAGCGTGGGATGGAGCGGAACAGAGAGAGGGAGTGCGTGGGATGGAGGGCCAGTCGCAGAGAGAGAGAGAGCGGGATAGAGGGCCTGTCACACAGAGAGAGAGAGAGAGAGAGCGGGATAGAGGGCCTGTCACAGAGAGAGAGAGAGCGGGATAGAGGGCCAGTCACAGAGAGAGAGAGAGAGAGAGAGCGGGATAGAGGGCCAGTCACAGAGAGAGAGAGAGCGGGATAGAGGGCCAGTCACAGAGAGAGAGAGAGCGGGATAGAGGGCCAGTCACAGAGAGAGAGAGAGAGAGCGGGATAGAGGGCCAGTCACAGAGAGAGAGCGGGATAGAGGGCCAGTCACAGAGAGAGAGCGGGATAGAGGGCCAGTCACAGAGAGAGAGCGGGATAGAGGGCCAGTCACAGAGAGAGAGCGGGATAGAGGGCCAGTCACAGAGGGAGAGAGAGTGGGATAGAGGGCCAGTCACAGAAAGAGAGCGGGATAGAGGGCCAGTCACAGCAAGAGCGGGATAGAGGGCCAGTCACAGAGGGAGAGAGAGTGGGATAGAGGGCCAGTCACAGAAAGAGAGCGGGATAGAGGGCCAGTCACAGAGAGAGAGAGCGGGATAGAGGGCCAGTCACAGAGAGAGAGCGGGATAGAGGGCCAGTCACAGAGAGAGAGAGCGGGATAGAGGGCCAGTCACAGAGGGAGAGAGAGTGGGATAGAGGGCCAGTCACAGAAAGAGAGCGGGATAGAGGGCCAGTCACAGAGAGAGAGCGGGATAGAGGGCCAGTCACAGAGAGAGAGTGGGATAGAGGGCCAGTCACAGAAAGAGAGCGGGATAGAGGGCCAGTCACAGAGAGAGAGCGGGATAGAGGGCCAGTCACAGAGAGAGAGCGGGATAGAGGGCCAGTCACAGAGAGAGAGCGGGATAGAGGGCCAGTCACAGAGAGAGCGGGATAGAGGGCCAGTCACAGAGAGAGCGGGATAGAGGGCCAGTCACAGAGAGAGCGAGTGGGATAGAGGGCCAGTCACAGAGAGAGCGAGTGGGATAGAGGGCCAGTCACAGAAAGAGAGCGAGTGGGATAGAGGGCCAGTCACAGAAAGAGAGCGGGATAGAGGGCCAGTCACAGAGAGAGCGGGATAGAGGGCCAGTCACAGAGAGAGCGAGTGGGATAGAGGGCCAGTCACAGAAAGAGAGCGGGATAGAGGGCCAGTCACAGAGAGAGTGGGATAGAGGGCCAGTCACAGAGAGAGCGGGATAGAGGGCCAGTCACAGAGAGAGAGAGAGAGCGGGATAGAGGGCCATTCACAGAGAGAGAGCGGGAGACAGGGCCAGTCACAGAGAGAGAGAGAGCGGGATAGAGGGCCAGTCACAGAGAGAGAGAGAGCGGGATAGAGGGCCAGTCACAGAGAGAGAGCGGGATAGAGGGCCAGTCACAGAGAGAGAGAGAGTGGGATAGAGGGCCAGTCACAGAGAGAGAGCGGCATAAAGGGCCAGTCAGAGAGAGAGAGAGCGGGATAGAGGGCCAGTCACAGAAAGAGAGCGGGATAGAGGGCCAGTCACAGAGAGAGAGCGGGATAGAGGGCCAGTCACAGAGAGAGAGCGGGATAGAGGGCCAGTCACCTACAGAGAGCGGGATAGAGGGCCAGTCACAGAGAGAGAGAGCGGGATAGAGGGCCAGTCACAGAGAGAGAGAGAGCGGGAGAGAGGGCCAGTCACAGAGAGAGAGAGAGCGGGATAGAGGGCCAGTCACAGAGAGAGAGAGAGCGGGATAGAGGGCCAGTCACAGAGAGAGAGAGCGGGATAGAGGGCCAGTCACAGAGAGAGAGCGGGATAGAGGGCCAGTCACAGAGAGAGAGAGAGCGGGATAGAGGGCCAGTCACAGAGAGAGAGAGCAGGAGAGAAATCCAGTCACAGAGAGAGAGAGAGCGGGATAGAGGGCCAGTCACAGAGAGAGATGGAGGGGGATAGAGGGCCAGTCACAGACAGAGAGAGAGCGGGATAGAGTGCCAGTCACAGAGAGAGAGCGGGATAGAGGGCCAGTCAGAGAGAGAGTGCGGGATAGAGGGCCTGTCACAGAGAGAGAGAGCGGGATAGAGGGCCAGCCACAGAGAGAGAGCGGGATAGAGGGCCAGCCACAGAGAGAGAGAGTGCGGGAGAGAGGGCCAGTCACAGAGAGAGAGAGAGCGGGATAGAGGGCCAGTCACAGAGAGAGAGCGGGATAGAGGGCCAGTCACAGAGAGAGAGCGGGATAGAGGGCCAGTCACAGAGAGAGAGAGCGGGATAGAGGGCCAGTCACAGAGAGAGAGAGCGGGATTGAGCGCCAGTCACAGAGGGAGAGCCGGAGAGAGGGCCAGTCACAGAGAGAGAGTGGGATAGAGGGCCAGTCACAGAGAGAGAGAGAGACCGGGATATAGGGCCAGTCACAGAGAGAGAGCGGGATAGAGGGCCAGTCACAGAGAGAGAGCGGGATAGAGGGCCAGTCACAGAGAGAGAGAGAGCGGGATAGAGGGCCAGTCACAGAGAGAGAGAGAGCGGGATAGAGGGTCAGTCACAGAGAGAGATGGAGGGGGATAGAGGGCCAGTCACAGACAGAGAGAGAGCGGGATAGAGTGCCAGTCACAGAGAGAGAGCGGGATAGAGGGCCAGTCAGAGAGAGAGTGCGGGATAGAGGGCCTGTCACAGAGAGAGAGAGCGGGATAGAGGGCCAGCCACAGAGAGAGAGCGGGATAGAGGGCCAGCCACAGAGAGAGAGAGTGCGGGAGAGAGGGCCAGTCACAGAGAGAGAGAGAGCGGGATAGAGGGCCAGTCACAGAGAGAGAGCGGGATAGAGGGCCAGTCACAGAGAGAGAGCGGGAGAGAGGGCCAGTCACAGAGAGAGAGAGCGGGATAGAGGGCCAGTCACAGAGAGAGAGAGCGGGATTGAGCGCCAGTCACAGAGGGAGAGCCGGAGAGAGGGCCAGTCACAGAGAGAGAGTGGGATAGAGGGCCAGTCACAGAGAGAGAGAGAGACCGGGATATAGGGCCAGTCACAGAGAGAGAGCGGGATAGAGGGCCAGTCACAGAGAGAGAGCGGGATAGAGGGCCAGTCACAGAGAGAGAGAGAGCGGGATAGAGGGCCAGTCACAGAGAGAGAGAGAGCGGGATAGAGGGTCAGTCACAGAGAGAGAGAGCGGGATAGAGTGCCAGTCACAGAGAGAGAGCTGGATAGAGGGCCAGTCACAGAGAGAGAGAGGGATAGAGGGCCAGTCACAGAGAGAGAGAGAGCGGGATAGAGGGCCAGTCACAGAGAGAGAGCGGGATAGAGGGCCAGTCACAGAGAGAGAGAGAGAGCGGGATAGAGGGCCAGTCACAGAGAGAGAGAGGGATAGAGGGCCAGTCACAGAGAGAGAGCGGGATAGAGGCCCAGTCACAGAGAGAGAGGGATAGAGGGCCAGTCACAGAGAGAGAGCGGGATAGAGGGCCAGTCACAGAGAGAGAGCGGGATAGAGGGCCAGTCACAGAGAGAGAGCGGGATAGAGGGCCAGTCACAGAGAGAGAGGTGGATAGAGGGCCAGTCACAGAGAGAGAGCGGGATAGAGGGCCAGTCACAGAGAGAGAGGTGGATAGAGGGCCAGTCAAAGAGAGAGAGGTGGATAGAGGGCCAGTCACAGAGAGAGAGAGCCGGATAGTGGAACAGTCACAGAGAGAGAGCGGGAGAGATGGCCAGTCACAGAGTGAGTGAGCGGGATAGAGGGCCAGTCACAGAGAGAGAGAGCGGGATAGAGGGCCAGTCACAGAGAGAGAGAGAGCGGGAGAGAGGGCCAGTCACAGAGAGAGAGCGGGATAGAGGGCCAGTCACAGAGAGAGAGAGAGCGGGATAGAGGGCCAGTCACAGAGAGAGAGAGAGCGGGAGAGAGGGCCAGTCACAGAGAGAGAGCAGGATAGAGGGCCAGTCACAGGGAGAGAGAGCGGGATAGAGGGCCAGTCACAGAGAGAGAGCGGGATAGAGTGCCAGTCACAGAGAGAGAGCGGGATAGAGGGCCAGTCACAGAGAGAGAGAGCGGGATAGAGGGCCAGTCACAGAGAGAGAGAGAGCGGGATAGCGGGCCAGTCACAGAGAGAGAGCGGGATAGAGGGCCAGTCACAGAGAGAGAGCGGGATAGAGGGCCAGCCACAGAGAGAGAGCGGGATAGAGGGCCAGCCACAGAGAGAGAGTGGGATAGAGGGCCAGTCACAGAGAGAGAGAGAGACCGGGATCGAGGGCCAGTCACAGAGAGAGAGCGGGATAGAGGGCCAGTCACAGAGAGAGAGCGGGATAGAGGGCCAGTCACAGAGAGAGAGAGCGGGATGGAGGGCCTGTCACAGAGAGTGAGAGCGGGATAGAGTGCCAGTCACAGAGAGAGATGGAGGGGGATAGAGGGCCAGTCACAGACAGAGAGAGAGCGGGATAGAGTGCCAGTCACAGAGAGAGAGCGGGATAGAGGGCCAGTCAGAGAGAGAGCGGGATAGAGGGCCAGCCACAGAGAGAGAGAGTGCGGGAGAGAGGGCCAGTCACAGAGAGAGAGAGAGCGGGATAGAGGGCCAGTCACAGAGAGAGAGCGGGATAGAGGGCCAGTCACAGAGAGAGAGCGGGATAGAGGGCCAGTCACAGAGGGAGAGCCGGAGAGAGGGCCAGTCACAGAGAGAGAGTGGGATAGAGGGCCAGTCACAGAGAGAGAGAGAGACCGGGATATAGGGCCAGTCACAGAGAGAGAGCGGGATAGAGGGCCAGTCACAGAGAGAGAGCGGGATAGAGGGCCAGTCACAGAGAGAGAGAGAGCGGGATAGAGGGCCAGTCACAGAGAGAGAGAGAACGGGATAGAGGGCCAGTCACAGAGAGAGAGCGGGATAGAGGGCCAGTCACACAGAGAGAGAGCGGGATAGAGGGTCAGTCACAGAGAGAGAGAGCGGGATAGAGTGCCAGTCACAGAGAGAGAGAGAGCGGGATAGAGGGCCAGTCACAGAGAGAGAGAGAGCGGGATAGATGGCCAGTCACAGAGAGAGAGAGCGGGATAGAGGGCCAGTCACAGAGAGAGAGCGGGATAGAGTGCCAGTCACAGAGAGAGAGAGTGGGATAGAGGGCCAGTCACAGAGAGAGAGCGGGATAGAGGGCCAGTCAGAGAGAGAGAGAGCGGGATAGAGGGCCAGTCAGAGAGAGAGAGAGCGGGATAGAGGGCCAGTCACAGAGAGAGAGCGGGATAGAGGGCCAGTCACAAAGAGAGAGAGAGTTCGATAGAGGGCCAGTCACAGAGAGAGAGCGGGATAAAGGGCCAGTCAGAGAGAGAGAGCGGGATAGAGGGTCAGTCACAGAGAGAGAGAGAGCGGGATAGAGGGTCAGTCACAGAGAGAGAGAGCGGGATAGAGTTCCAGTCACAGAGAGAGAGCGGGATAGAGGGCCAGTCACAGAGAGAGAGCGGGATAGAGGGCCAGTCACAGAGAGAGAGGTGGATAGAGGGCCAGTCACAGAGAGAGAGAGCGGGATAGTGGAACAGTCACAGAGAGAGAGCGGGAGAGATGGCCAGTCACAGAGTGAGTGAGCGGGATAGAGGGCCAGTCACAGAGAGAGAGAGCGGGATAGAGGGCCAGTCACAGAGAGAGAGCGGGATAGAGGGCCAGTCACAGAGAGAGAGCGGGATAGAGGGCCAGTCACAGAGAGAGAGCGGGATAGAGGGCCAGTCACAGAGAGAGAGGTGGATAGAGGGCCAGTCACAGAGAGAGAGCGGGATAGAGGGCCAGTCACAGAGAGAGAGGTGGATAGAGGGCCAGTCAAAGAGAGAGAGGTGGATAGAGGGCCAGTCACAGAGAGAGAGAGCCGGATAGTGGAACAGTCACAGAGAGAGAGCGGGAGAGATGGCCAGTCACAGAGTGAGTGAGCGGGATAGAGGGCCAGTCACAGAGAGAGAGAGCGGGATAGAGGGCCAGTCACAGAGAGAGAGAGAGCGGGAGAGATGGCCAGTCACAGAGAGAGAGCAGGATAGAGGGCCAGTCACAGAGAGAGAGAGAGCGGGATAGAGGGCCAGTCACAGAGAGAGAGAGAGAGCGGGAGAGAGGGCCAGTCACAGAGAGAGAGCAGGATAGAGGGCCAGTCACAGAGAGAGAGCGGGATAGAGGGCCAGTCACAGAGAGAGAGCGGGATAGAGTGCCAGTCACAGAGAGAGAGCGGGATAGAGGGCCAGTCACAGAGAGAGAGAGAGCGGGATAGAGGGCCAGTCACAGAGAGAGAGAGAGCGGGATAGCGGGCCAGTCACAGAGAGAGAGCGGGATAGAGGGCCAGTCACAGAGAGAGAGCGGGATAGAGGGCCAGCCACAGAGAGAGAGCGGGATAGAGGGCCAGCCACAGAGAGAGAGTGGGATAGAGGGCCAGTCACAGAGAGAGAGAGAGACCGGGATCGAGGGCCAGTCACAGAGAGAGAGCGGGATAGAGGGCCAGTCACAGAGAGAGAGCGGGATAGAGGGCCAGTCAAAGAGAGAGAGAGCGGGATGGAGGGCCTGTCACAGAGAGTGAGAGCGGGATAGAGTGCCAGTCACAGAGAGAGATGGAGGGGGATAGAGGGCCAGTCACAGACAGAGAGAGAGCGGGATAGAGTGCCAGTCACAGAGAGAGAGCGGGATAGAGGGCCAGTCAGAGAGAGAGCGGGATAGAGGGCCAGCCACAGAGAGAGAGAGTGCGGGAGAGAGGGCCAGTCACAGAGAGAGAGAGAGCGGGATAGAGGGCCAGTCACAGAGAGAGAGCGGGATAGAGGGCCAGTCACAGAGAGAGAGCGGGATAGAGGGCCAGTCACAGAGGGAGAGCCGGAGAGAGGGCCAGTCACAGAGAGAGAGTGGGATAGAGGGCCAGTCACAGAGAGAGAGAGAGACCGGGATATAGGGCCAGTCACAGAGAGAGAGCGGGATAGAGGGCCAGTCACAGAGAGAGAGCGGGATAGAGGGCCAGTCACAGAGAGAGAGAGAGCGGGATAGAGGGCCAGTCACAGAGAGAGAGAGAACGGGATAGAGGGCCAGTCACAGAGAGAGAGCGGGATAGAGGGCCAGTCACACAGAGAGAGAGCGGGATAGAGGGTCAGTCACAGAGAGAGAGAGCGGGATAGAGTGCCAGTCACAGAGAGAGAGAGAGCGGGATAGAGGGCCAGTCACAGAGAGAGAGAGAGCGGGATAGATGGCCAGTCACAGAGAGAGAGAGCGGGATAGAGGGCCAGTCACAGAGAGAGAGCGGGATAGAGTGCCAGTCACAGAGAGAGAGAGAGTGGGATAGAGGGCCAGTCACAGAGAGAGAGCGGGATAGAGGGCCAGTCAGAGAGAGAGAGAGCGGGATAGAGGGCCAGTCAGAGAGAGAGAGAGCGGGATAGAGGGCCAGTCACAGAGAGAGAGCGGGATAGAGGGCCAGTCACAAAGAGAGAGAGAGTTCGATAGAGGGCCAGTCACAGAGAGAGAGCGGGATAAAGGGCCAGTCAGAGAGAGAGAGCGGGATAGAGGGTCAGTCACAGAGAGAGAGAGAGCGGGATAGAGGGTCAGTCACAGAGAGAGAGAGCGGGATAGAGTTCCAGTCACAGAGAGAGAGCGGGATAGAGGGCCAGTCACAGAGAGAGAGCGGGATAGAGGGCCAGTCACAGAGAGAGAGGTGGATAGAGGGCCAGTCACAGAGAGAGAGAGCGGGATAGTGGAACAGTCACAGAGAGAGAGCGGGAGAGATGGCCAGTCACAGAGTGAGTGAGCGGGATAGAGGGCCAGTCACAGAGAGAGAGAGCGGGATAGAGGGCCAGTCACAGAGAGAGAGAGAGCGGGAGAGAGGGCCAGTCACAGAGAGAGAGCAGGATAGAGGGCCAGTCACAGAGAGAGAGAGAGCGGGATAGAGGGCCAGTCACAGAGAGAGAGCGGGATAGAGGGCCAGTCACAGAGAGAGAGAGAGCGGGAGAGAGGGCCAGTCACAGAGAGAGAGCAGGATAGAGGGCCAGTCACAGAGAGAGAGCGGGATAGAGGGCCAGTCACAGAGAGAGAGCGGGATAGAGTGCCAGTCACAGAGAGAGAGCGGGATAGAGGGCCAGTCACAGAGAGAGAGAGAGCGGGATAGAGGGCCAGTCACAGAGAGAGAGAGAGCGGGATAGCGGGCCAGTCACAGAGAGAGAGCGGGATAGAGGGCCAGTCACAGAGAGAGAGCGGGATAGAGGGCCAGCCACAGAGAGAGAGCGGGATAGAGGGCCAGCCACAGAGAGAGAGTGGGATAGAGGGCCAGTCACAGAGAGAGAGAGAGACCGGGATCGAGGGCCAGTCACAGAGAGAGAGCGGGATAGAGGGCCAGTCACAGAGAGAGAGTGGGATAGAGGGCCAGTCAAAGAGAGAGAGAGCGGGATGGAGGGCCTGTCACAGAGAGTGAGAGCGGGATAGAGGGTCAGCCACAGAGAGCGGGATAGAGGGCCAGCCACAGAGAGAGAGAGTGCGGGAGAGAGGGCCAGTCACAGAGAGAGAGAGAGCGGGATAGAGGGCCAGTCACAGAGAGAGAGCGGGATAGAGGGCCAGTCACAGAGAGAGAGCGGGATAGAGGTCCAGTCACAGAGAGAGAGAGCGGGATAGAGGGCCAGTCACAGAGAGAGAGAGAGGGATTGAGCGCCAGTCACAGAGGGAGAGCCGGAGAGAGGGCCAGTCACAGAGAGAGAGTGGGATAGAGGGCCAGTCACAGAGAGAGAGAGAGACCGGGATATAGGGCCAGTCACAGAGAGAGAGCGGGATAGAGGGCCAGTCACAGAGAGAGAGAGAGCGGGATAGAGGGCCAGTCACAGAGAGAGAGAGAGCGGGATAGAGGGCCAGTCACAGAGAGAGAGCGGGATAGAGGGCCAGTCACAGAGAGAGAGAGCGGGATAGAGGGTCAGTCACAGAGAGAGAGAGCCGGATAGAGTGCCAGTCACAGAGAGAGAGAGAGCGGGATAGAGGGCCAGTCACAGAGAGAGAGAGCGGGATAGATGGCCAGTCACAGAGAGAGAGAGCGGGATAGAGGGCCAGTCACAGAGAGAGAGCGGGATAGAGTGCCAGTCACAGAGAGAGAGAGAGTGGGATAGAGGGCCAGTCACAGAGATAGAGCGGGATAGAGGGCCAGTCAGAGAGAGAGAGAGCGGGATAGAGGGCCAGTCAGAGAGAGAGAGAGCGGGATAGAGGGCCAGTCACAGAGAGAGAGCGGGATAGAGGGCCAGTCACAAAGAGAGAGAGAGTGGGATAGAGGGCCAGTCACAGAGAGAGAGCGGGATAAAGGGCCAGTCAGAGAGAGAGAGAGCGGGATAGAGGGCCAGTCACAGAGAGAGAGCGGGATAGAGGGCCAGTCACAGAGAGAGAGCGGGATAGAGGGCCAGTCACAGAGAGAGAGAGCGGGATAGAGGGCCAGTCACAGAGAGAGAGAGGGATAGAGGGCCAGTCACAGAGAGAGAGAGAGCCTGATAGAGGGCCAGTCACAGAGAGAGAGCGGGATAGAGGGCCAGTCACAGAGAGAGAGAGAGAGCGGGATAGAGGGCC
>NW_024470849.1:1250921-1413421 GCF_017639515.1 Carcharodon carcharias
AGTCACAGAGAGAGAGAGGGATAGAGGGCCAGTCACAGAGAGAGAGCGGGATAGAGGCCCAGTCACAGAGAGAGAGGGATACAGGGCCAGTCACAGAGAGAGAGCGGGATAGAGGGCCAGTCACAGAGAGAGAGCGGGATAGAGGGCCAGTCACAGAGAGAGAGCGGGATAGAGGGCCAGTCACAGAGAGAGAGGTGGATAGAGGGCCAGTCAAAGAGAGAGAGGTGGATAGAGGGCCAGTCACAGAGAGAGAGAGCGGGATAGTGGAACAGTCACAGAGAGAGAGCGGGAGAGATGGCCAGTCACAGAGTGAGTGAGCGGGATAGAGGGCCAGTCACAGAGAGAGAGAGCGGGATAGAGGGCCAGTCACAGAGAGAGAGAGAGCGGGAGTGAGGGCCAGTCACAGAGAGAGAGCGGGATAGAGGGCCAGTCACAGAGAGAGAGAGAGCGGGATAGAGGGCCAGTCACAGAGAGAGAGAGAGCGGGATAGCGGGCCAGTCACAGAGAGAGAGCGGGATAGAGGGCCAGTCACAGAGAGAGAGCGGGATAGAGGGCCAGCCACAGAGAGAGAGCGGGATAGAGGGCCAGCCACAGAGAGAGAGTGGGATAGAGGGCCAGTCACAGAGAGAGAGAGAGGGATAGAGGGACAGTCACAGAGAGAGAGCGGGATAGAGGGCCAGTCACCTACAGAGAGCGGGATCGAGGGCCAGTCACAGAGAGAGAGCGGGATAGAGGGCCAGTCACAGAGAGAGAGCGGGATAGAGGGCCAGTCAAAGAGAGAGAGAGCGGGATAGAGGGCCAGTCACAGAGAGTGAGAGCGGGATAGAGTGCCAGTCACAGAGAGAGATGGAGGGGGATAGAGGGCCAGTCACAGACAGAGAGAGAGCGGGATAGAGTGCCAGTCACAGAGAGAGAGCGGGATAGAGGGCCAGTCAGAGAGAGAGTGCGGGATAGAGGGCCTGTCACAGAGAGAGAGAGCGGGATAGAGGGCCAGCCACAGAGAGAGAGCGGGATAGAGGGCCAGCCACAGAGAGAGAGAGTGCGGGAGAGAGGGCCAGTCACAGAGAGAGAGAGAGCGGGATAGAGGGCCAGTCACAGAGAGAGAGCGGGATAGAGGGCCAGTCACAGAGAGAGAGCGGGATAGAGGGCCAGTCACAGAGAGAGAGAGCGGGATAGAGGGCCAGTCACAGAGAGAGAGAGAGGGATTGAGCGCCAGTCACAGAGGGAGAGCCGGAGAGAGGGCCAGTCACAGAGAGAGAGTGGGATAGAGGGCCAGTCACAGAGAGAGAGAGAGACCGGGATATAGGGCCAGTCACAGAGAGAGAGCGGGATAGAGGGCCAGTCACAGAGAGAGAGCGGGATAGAGGGCCAGTCACAGAGAGAGAGAGAGCGGGATAGAGGGCCAGTCACAGAGAGAGAGAGAGCGGGATAGAGGGCCAGTCACAGAGAGAGAGAGAGCGGGATAGAGGGCCAGTCACAGAGAGAGAGAGCGGGATAGAGGGTCAGTCACAGAGAGAGAGAGCGGGATAGAGTGCCAGTCACAGAGAGAGAGAGAGCGGGATAGAGTGCCAGTCACAGAGAGAGAGCGGGATAGAGGGCCAGTCAGAGAGAGAGTGCGGGATAGAGGGCCTGTCACAGAGAGAGAGAGCGGGATAGAGGGCCAGCCACAGAGAGAGAGCGGGATAGAGGGCCAGCCACAGAGAGAGAGAGTGCGGGAGAGAGGGCCAGTCACAGAGAGAGAGAGAGCGGGATAGAGGGCCAGTCACAGAGAGAGAGCGGGATAGAGGGCCAGTCACAGAGAGAGAGCGGGATAGAGGGCCAGTCACAGAGAGAGAGAGCGGGATAGAGGGCCAGTCACAGAGAGAGAGAGGGATTGAGCGCCAGTCACAGAGGGAGAGCCGGAGAGAGGGCCAGTCACAGAGAGAGAGTGGGATAGAGGGCCAGTCACAGAGAGAGAGAGAGACCGGGATATAGGGCCAGTCACAGAGAGAGAGCGGGATAGAGGGCCAGTCACAGAGAGAGAGCGGGATAGAGGGCCAGTCACAGAGAGAGAGAGAGCGGGATAGAGGGCCAGTCACAGAGAGAGAGAGAACGGGATAGAGGGCCAGTCACAGAGAGAGAGCGGGATAGAGGGCCAGTCACACAGAGAGAGAGCGGGATAGAGGGTCAGTCACAGAGAGAGAGAGCGGGATAGAGTGCCAGTCACAGAGAGAGAGAGAGCGGGATAGAGGGCCAGTCACAGAGAGAGAGAGAGCGGGATAGATGGCCAGTCACAGAGAGAGAGAGCGGGATAGAGGGCCAGTCACAGAGAGAGAGCGGGATAGAGGGCCAGTCACAGAGAGAGAGAGCGGGATAGAGGGCCAGTCACAGAGAGAGAGAGAGTGGGATAGAGGGCCAGTCACAGAGAGAGAGCGGGATAGAGGGCCAGTCACAGAGAGAGAGCGGGATAGAGGGCCAGTCACAGAGAGAGAGAGCGGGATAGAGGGCCAGTCACAGAGAGAGAGAGAGTGGGATAGAGGGCCAGTCACAGAGAGAGAGAGAGTGGGATAGAGGGCCAGTCACAGAGAGAGAGAGCGGGATAGAGTGCCAGTCACAGAGAGAGAGAGAGTGGGATAGAGGGCCAGTCACAGAGAGAGAGCGGGATAGAGGGCCAGTCAGAGAGAGAGAGAGCGGGATAGAGGGCCAGTCAGAGAGAGAGAGAGCGGGATAGAGGGCCAGTCACAGAGAGAGAGCGGGATAGAGGGCCAGTCACAAAGAGAGAGAGAGTTCGATAGAGGGCCAGTCACAGAGAGAGAGCGGGATAAAGGGCCAGTCAGAGAGAGAGAGAGAGCGGGATAGAGGGTCAGTCACAGAGAGAGAGAGCGGGATAGAGTGCCAGTCACAGAGAGAGAGCTGGATAGAGGGCCAGTCACAGAGAGAGAGAGGGATAGAGGGCCAGTCACAGAGAGAGAGAGAGCGGGATAGAGGGCCAGTCACAGAGAGAGAGCGGGATAGAGGGCCAGTCACAGAGAGCGGGATAGAGGGCCAGTCACAGAGAGAGAGAGGGATAGAGGGCCAGTCACAGAGAGAGAGCGGGATAGAGGGCCAGTCACAGAGAGAGAGAGAGCGGGATAGAGGGCCAGTCACAGAGAGAGAGAGCGGGATAGAGGGTCAGTCACAGAGAGAGAGAGCGGGATAGAGTGCCAGTCACAGAGAGAGAGCTGGATAGAGGGCCAGTCACAGAGAGAGAGAGGGATGGAGGGCCAGTCACAGAGAGAGAGAGAGCGGGATAGAGGGCCAGTCACAGAGAGAGAGCGGGATAGAGGGCCAGTCACAGAGAGAGAGAGAGAGCGGGATAGAGGGCCAGTCACAGAGAGAGAGAGGGATAGAGGGCCAGTCACAGAGAGAGAGCGGGATAGAGGCCCAGTCACAGAGAGAGAGGGATAGAGGGCCAGTCACAGAGAGAGAGCGGGATAGAGGGCCAGTCACAGAGAGAGAGCGGGATAGAGGGCCAGTCACAGAGAGAGAGGTGGATAGAGGGCCAGTCACAGAGAGAGAGAGTGGGATAGTGGAACAGTCACAGAGAGAGAGCGGGAGAGATGGCCAGTCACAGAGTGAGTGAGCGGGATAGAGGGCCAATCACAGAGAGAGAGAGCGGGATAGAGGGCCAGTCACAGAGAGAGAGGTGGATAGAGGGCCAGTCACAGAGAGAGAGAGTGGGATAGTGGAACAGTCACAGAGAGAGAGCGGGAGAGATGGCCAGTCACAGAGTGAGTGAGCGGGATAGAGGGCCAGTCACAGAGAGAGAGAGCGGGATAGAGGGCCAGTCACAGAGAGAGAGAGCGGGATAGAGGGCCAGTCACAGAGAGAGAGCGGGAGAGATGGCCAGTCACAGAGTGAGTGAGCGGGATAGAGGGCCAGTCACAGAGAGAGAGAGCGGGATAGAGGGCCAGTCACAGAGAGAGAGAGCGGGATAGAGGGCCAGTCACAGAGAGAGAGAGCGGGATAGAGGGCCAGTCACAGAGAGAGAGAGAGCGGGAGAGAGGGCCAGTCACAGAGAGAGAGCAGGATAGAGGGCCAGTCACAGAGAGAGAGAGAGCGGGATAGAGGGCCAGTCACAGAGAGAGAGCGGGATAGAGGGCCAGTCACAGAGAGAGAGAGAGCGGGAGAGAGGGCCAGTCACAGAGAGAGAGCAGGATAGAGGGCCAGTCACAGAGAGAGAGCGGGATAGAGGGCCAGTCACAGAGAGAGAGCGGGATAGAGTGCCAGTCACAGAGAGAGAGCGGGATAGAGGGCCAGTCACAGAGAGAGAGAGAGCGGGATAGAGGGCCAGTCACAGAGAGAGAGAGAGCGGGATAGCGGGCCAGTCACAGAGAGAGAGCGGGATAGAGGGCCAGTCACAGAGAGAGAGCGGGATAGAGGGCCAGCCACAGAGAGAGAGCGGGATAGAGGGCCAGCCACAGAGAGAGAGTGGGATAGAGGGCCAGTCACAGAGAGAGAGAGAGACCGGGATCGAGGGCCAGTCACAGAGAGAGAGCGGGATAGAGGGCCAGTCACAGAGAGAGAGCGGGATAGAGGGCCAGTCAAAGAGAGAGAGAGCGGGATGGAGGGCCTGTCACAGAGAGTGAGAGCGGGATAGAGTGCCAGTCACAGAGAGAGTGCGGGATAGAGGGCCTGTCACAGAGAGAGAGAGCGGGATAGAGGGCCAGCCACAGAGAGAGAGCGGGATAGAGGGCCAGCCACAGAGAGAGAGAGTGCGGGAGAGAGGGCCAGTCACAGAGAGAGAGAGAGCGGGATAGAGGGCCAGTCACAGAGAGAGAGCGGGATAGAGGGCTAGTCACAGAGAGAGAGCGGGATAGAGGTCCAGTCACAGAGAGAGAGAGCGGGATAGAGGGCCAGTCACAGAGAGAGAGAGAGGGATTGAGCGCCAGTCACAGAGGGAGAGCCGGAGAGAGGGCCAGTCACAGAGAGAGAGTGGGATAGAGGGCCAGTCACAGAGAGAGAGAGAGACCGGGATATAGGGCCAGTCACAGAGAGAGAGCGGGATAGAGGGCCAGTCACAGAGAGAGAGCGGGATAGAGGGCCAGTCACAGAGAGAGAGAGAGCGGGATAGAGGGCCAGTCACAGAGAGAGAGAGAGCGGGATAGAGGGCCAGTCACAGAGAGAGAGCGGGAAAGAGGGCCAGTCACAGAGAGAGAGAGCGGGATAGAGGGTCAGTCACAGAGAGAGAGAGCGGGATAGAGTGCCAGTCACAGAGAGAGAGAGAGCGGGATAGAGGGCCAGTCACAGAGAGAGAGAGAGCGGGATAGATGGTCAGTCACAGAGAGAGAGAGCGGGATAGAGGGCCAGTCACAGAGAGAGAGCGGGATAGAGGGCCAGTCACAGAGAGAGAGAGAGTGGGATAGAGGGCCAGTCACAGAGAGAGAGCGGGATAGAGGGCCAGTCAGAGAGAGAGAGAGCGGGATAGAGGGCCAGTCAGAGAGAGAGAGAGCGGGATAGAGGGCCAGTCACAGAGAGAGAGCGGGATAGAGGGCCAGTCACAAGAGAGAGAGAGTGGGATAGAGGGCCAGTCACAGAGAGAGAGCGGGATAGAGGGCCAGTCAGAGAGAGAGAGAGCGGGATAGAGGGCCAGTCACAGAGAGAGAGCGGGATAGAGGGCCAGTCACAGAGAGAGAGCGGGATAGAGGGCCAGTCACAGAGAGAGAGAGCGGGATAGAGGGCCAGTCACAGAGAGAGAGCGGGATAGAGGGCAGTCACAGAGAGAGAGAGAGCGGGATAGAGGGCCAGTCACAGAGAGAGAGAGCAGGATAGAGGGCCAGTCACAGAGAGAGAGAGCGGGATAGAGGGCCAGTCACAGAGAGAGAGCGGGATAGAGGGCCAGTCACAGAGCGAGAGAGCGGGATAGAGGGCCAGTCACAGAGAGAGAGCGGGATAGAGGCCAGTCACAGAGAGAGAGCGGGATAGAGGGCCAGTCACAGAGAGAGAGAGCGGGATAGAGGGCCAGTCACAGAGAGAGAGAGCGGGATAGTGGGCCAGTCACAGAGAGAGAGCGGGATAGAGGGCCAGTCACAGAGAGAGAGCGGGATAGAGGGCCAGTCACAGAGAGAGAGAGCGGGATAGAGGGCCAGTCACAGAGAGAGAGAGCGGGATAGAGGGCCAGTCACAGAGAGAGAGTGGGATAGAGGGCCAGTCACAGAGAGAGAGAGCGGGATAGAGGGCCAGTCACAGAGAGAGAGCGGGATAGAGGGCCAGTCACAGAGAGAGAGCGGGATAGAGGGCCAGTCACAGAGAGAGAGCGGGATAGAGGGCCAGTCACAGAGAGAGAGAGCGGGATAGAGGGCCAGTCACAGAGAGAGAGAGCGGATAGAGGGCCAGTCACAGAGAGAGAGAGCGGGATAGAGGGCCAGTCACAGAGAGAGAGAGCGGGATAGAGGGCCAGTCACAGAGAGAGAGCGGGATAGAGGGCCAGTCACAGAGAGAGAGCGGGATAGAGGGCCAGTCACAGAGAGAGAGAGGGATAGAGGGCCAGTCACAGAGAGAGAGAGCGGGATAGAGGGCCAGTCACAGAGAGAGAGCGGGATAGAGGGCCAGTCACAGAGAGAGAGAGCGGGATAGAGGGCCAGTCACAGAGAGAGAGAGCGGGAGAGAGGGCCAGTCACAGAGAGAGAGCGGGATAGAGGGCCAGTCACAGAGAGAGAGCGGGATAGAGGGCCAGTCACAGAGAGAGAGCGGGATAGAGGGCCAGTCACAGAGAGAGAGCGGGATAGAGGGCCAGTCACAGAGAGAGAGCGGGATAGAGGGCCAGTCACAGAGAGAGAGCGGGATAGAGGGCCAGTCACAGAGAGAGAGAGCGGGATAGAGGGCCAGTCACAGAGAGAGAGAGCGGGATAGAGGGCCAGTCACAGAGAGAGAGAGCGGGATAGAGGGCCAGTCACAGAGAGAGAGCGGGATAGAGGGCCAGTCACAGAGAGAGAGAGCGGGATAGAGGGCCAGTCACAGAGAGAGAGCGGGATAGAGGGCCAGTCACAGAGAGAGAGAGAGCGGGATAGAGGGCCAGTCACAGAGAGAGAGCGGGATAGAGGGCCAGTCACAGAGAGAGAGAGCGGGATAGAGGGCCAGTCACAGAGAGAGAGAGCGGGATAGAGGGCCAGTCACAGAGAGAGAGAGCGGATAGAGGGCCAGTCACAGAGAGAGAGCGGGATAGAGGGCCAGTCACAGAGAGAGAGCGGGATAGAGGGCCAGTCACAGAGAGAGAGCGGGATAGAGGGCCAGTCACAGAGAGAGAGAGCGGATAGAGGGCCAGTCACACAGAGAGAGCGGGATAGAGGGCCAGTCACAGAGAGAGTGTGGGATAGAGGGCCAGTCACAGAGAGAGAGCGGGATAGAGGGCCAGTCACAGAGAGAGAGAGCGGGATAGAGGGCCAGTCACAGAGAGAGAGAGAGCGGGAGAGAGGGCCAGTCACAGAGAGAGAGAGCGGGATAGAGGGCCAGTCACAGAGAGAGAGCGGGATAGAGGGCCAGTCACAGAGAGAGAGCGGGAGAGAGGGCCAGTCACAGAGAGAGAGAGCGGGATAGAGGGCCAGTCACAGAGAGAGAGCGGGATAGAGGGCCAGTCACAGAGAGAGAGAGCGGGATAGAGGGCCAGTCACAGAGAGAGAGCGGGATAGAGGGCCAGTCACAGAGAGAGAGAGAGCGGGATAGAGGGCCAGTCACAGAGAGAGAGAGCGGGATAGAGGGCCAGTCACAGAGAGAGAGCGGGATAGAGGGCCAGTCACAGAGAGAGAGAGATCGGGATCGAGGGCCAGTCACAGAGAGAGAGCGGGATAGAGGGCCAGTCACAGAGAGAGAGCGGGATAGAGGGCCAGTCACAGAGAGAGAGAGCGGGATAGAGGGCCAGTCACAGAGAGAGAGAGCGGGATAGAGTGCCAGTCACAGAGAGAGAGCTGGATAGAGGGCCAGTCACAGAGAGAGAGAGGGATAGAGGGCCAGTCACAGAGAGAGAGAGCGGGATAGAGGGCCAGTCACAGAGAGAGAGAGCGGGATAGAGACCCAGTCACAGAGAGAGAGAGCGGGATAGAGGGCCAGTCACAGAGAGTGAGAGCGGGATAGAGGGCCAGTCACAGAGAGAGAGAGCGGGATAGAGGGACAGTCACAGAGAGAGAGCGGGATAGAGGGCCAGTCACAGAGAGAGAGGCGGGATAGAGGGCCAGTCACAGAGAGAGAGCGGGATAGAGGGCCAGTCACAGAGAGAGAGCGGGATAGAGGGACAGTCACAGAGAGAGAGCGGGATAGAGGGCCAGTCACAGAGAGAGAGCGGGATAGAGGGCCAGTCACAGAGAGAGAGAGCGGGATAGAGGGCCAGTCACAGAGAGAGAGCGGGATAGAGGGCCAGTCACAGAGAGAGAGCGGGATAGAGGGCCAGTCACAGAGAGAGAGAGCGGGATAGAGGGCCAGTCACAGAGAGAGAGAGAGCGGGATAGAGGGCCAGTCACAGAGAGAGAGAGCGGGATAGAGGGCCAGTCACAGAGAGAGAGCGGGATAGAGGGCCAGTCACAGAGAGAGAGCGGGATAGAGGGCCAGTCACAGAGAGAGAGAGCGGGATAGAGGGCCAGTCACAGAGAGAGAGAGCGGGATAGAGGGCCAGTCACAGAGAGAGAGAGCGGGATAGAGGGCCAGTCACAGAGAGAGAGCGGGATAGAGGGCCAGTCACAGAGAGAGAGAGAGTGGGATAGAGGGTTAGTCACAGAGAGAGAGAGCGGGATAGAGGGCCAGTCACAGAGAGAGAGCGGGATAGAGGGCCAGTCACAGAGAGAGTGCGGGATAGAGGGCCAGTCACAGCGAGAGAGCGGGATAGAGGGCCAGTCACAGAGAGAGAGAGCGGGATAGAGGGCCAGTCACAGAGAGAGAGCGGGATAGAGGGCCAGTCACAGAGAGAGAGAGCGGGATAGAGGGCCAGTCACAGAGAGAGAGAGCGGGATAGAGGGCCAGTCACAGAGAGAGAGAGCGGGATAGAGGGCCAGTCACAGAGAGAGAGCGGGATAGAGGGCCAGTCACAGAGAGAGAGCGGGATAGAGGGCCAGTCACAGAGAGAGAGCGGGATAGAGGGCCAGTCACAGAGAGAGAGAGCGGGATAGAGGGCCAGTCACAGAGAGAGAGAGCGGGATAGAGGGCCAGTCACAGAGAGAGAGCGGGATAGAGGGCCAGTCACAGAGAGAGAGAGCGGATAGAGGGCCAGTCACAGAGAGAGAGAGCGGGATAGAGGGCCAGTCACAGAGAGAGAGCGGGATAGAGGGCCAGTCACAGAGAGAGAGAGCGGGATAGAGGGCCAGTCACAGAGAGAGAGAGCGGGATAGAGGGCCAGTCACAGAGAGAGAGCGGGATAGAGGGCCAGTCACAGAGAGAGAGAGCGGGATAGAGGGCCAGTCACAGAGAGAGAGAGCGGGATAGAGGGCCAGTCACAGAGAGAGAGCGGGATAGAGGGCCAGTCACAGAGAGAGAGAGCGGGATAGAGGGCCAGTCACAGAGAGAGAGCGGGATAGAGGGCCAGTCACAGAGAGAGAGAGCGGGATAGAGGGCCAGTCACAGAGAGAGAGAGCGGGATAGAGGGCCAGTCACAGAGAGAGAGAGCGGGATAGAGGGCCAGTCACAGAGAGAGAGCGGGATAGAGGGCCAGTCACAGAGAGAGAGAGCGGGATAGAGGGCCAGTCACAGAGAGAGAGCGGGATAGAGGGCCAGTCACAGAGAGAGAGCGGGATAGAGGGCCAGTCACAGAGAGAGAGCGGGATAGAGGGCCAGTCACAGCGAGAGAGCGGGATAGAGGGCCAGTCACAGAGAGAGAGAGCGGGAGAGAGGGGCCAGTCATAGAGAGAGAGAGAGCGGGATAGAGGGCCAGTCACAGAGAGAGAGCGGGATAGAGGGCCAGTCACAGAGAGAGAGAGCGGGAGAGAGGGCCAGTCACAGAGAGAGAGCGGGATAGAGGGCCAGTCACAGAGAGAGAGCGGGATAGAGGGCCAGTCACAGAGAGAGAGCGGGATAGAGGGCCAGTCACAGAGAGAGAGAGCGGGATAGAGGGCCAGTCACAGAGAGAGAGCGGGATAGAGGGCCAGTCACAGAGAGAGAGAGCGGGATAGAGGGCCAGTCACAGAGAGAGAGAGCGGGATAGAGGGCCAGTCACAGAGAGAGAGCGGGATAGAGGGCCAGTCACAGAGAGAGAGAGCGGGATAGAGGGCCAGTCACAGAGAGAGAGCGGGATAGAGGGCCAGTCACAGAGAGAGAGAGCGGGATAGAGGGCCAGTCACAGAGAGAGAGAGCGGGATAGAGGGCCAGTCACAGAGAGAGAGCGGGATAGAGGGCCAGTCACAGAGAGAGAGAGCGGGATAGAGGGCCAGTCACAGAGAGAGAGAGCGGGATAGAGGGCCAGTCACAGAGAGAGAGAGCGGGATAGAGGGCCAGTCACAGAGAGAGAGAGCGGGATAGAGGGCCAGTCACAGAGAGAGAGCGGGATAGAGGGCCAGTCACAGAGAGAGAGCGGGATAGAGGGCCAGTCACAGAGAGAGAGAGCGGGATAGAGGGCCAGTCACAGAGAGAGAGCGGGATAGAGGGCCAGTCACAGAGAGAGAGCGGGATAGAGGGCCAGTCACAGAGAGAGAGAGCGGGATAGAGGGCCAGTCACAGAGAGAGAGCGGGATAGAGGGCCAGTCACAGAGAGAGAGAGCGGGATAGAGGGCCAGTCACAGAGAGAGAGAGCGGGATAGAGGGCCAGTCACAGAGAGAGAGAGCGGGATAGAGGGCCAGTCACAGAGAGAGAGAGCGGGATAGAGGGCCAGTCACAGAGAGAGAGAGCGGGATAGAGGGCCAGTCACAGAGAGAGAGCGGGATAGAGGGCCAGTCACAGAGAGAGAGAGCGGGATAGAGGGCCAGTCACAGAGAGAGAGCGGGATAGAGGGCCAGTCACAGAGAGAGAGAGCGGGATAGAGGGTCAGCCACAGAGAGAGAGAGCGGGATAGAGGGCCAGTCACAGAGAGAGAGCGGGATAGAGGGCCAGTCACAGAGAGAGAGCGGGATAGAGGGCCAGTCACAGAGAGAGAGAGCGGGATAGAGGGCCAGTCACAGAGAGAGAGAGCGGGATAGAGGGCCAGTCACAGAGAGAGAGCGGGATAGAGGGCCAGTCACAGAGAGAGAGAGCGGGATAGAGGGCCAGTCACAGAGAGAGAGCGGGATAGAGGGCCAGTCACAGAGAGAGAGCGGGATAGAGGGCCAGTCACAGAGAGAGAGAGCGGGATAGAGGGCCAGTCACAGAGAGAGAGCGGGATAGAGGGCCAGTCACAGAGAGAGAGAGCGGGATAGAGGGCCAGTCACAGAGAGAGAGCGGGATAGAGGGCCAGTCACAGAGAGAGAGAGCGGGATAGAGGGCCAGTCACAGAGAGAGAGAGTGGGATAGAGGGCCAGTCACCGAGAGAGAGAGAACGGGATAGAGGGCCAGTCACAGAGAGAGAGCGGGATAGAGGGCCAGTCACAGAGAGAGAGAGCGGGATAGAGTGCCAGTCACAGAGAGAGAGCGGGATAGAGGGCCAGTCACAGAGAGAGAGCGGGAGAGAGGGCCAGTCACAGAGAGAGAGCGGGATAGAGGGCCAGGCACAGAGAGAGAGCGGGATAGAGGGCCAGTCACAGAGAGAGAGCGGGATAGAGGGCCAGTCACAGAGAGAGAGAGCGGGATAGAGGGCCAGTCACAGAGAGAGAGCGGGATAGAGGGCCAGTCACAGAGAGAGAGCGGGATAGAGGGCCAGTCACAGAGAGAGAGAGCGGGATAGAGGGCCAGTCACAGAGAGAGAGAGCGGGATAGAGGGCCAGTCACAGAGAGAGAGAGCGGGATAGAGGGCCAGTCACAGAGAGAGAGAGGGATAGAGGGCCAGTCACAGAGAGAGAGAGCGGGATAGAGGGCCAGTCACAGAGAGAGAGCGGGATAGAGGGCCAGTCACAGAGAGAGAGAGCGGGATAGAGGGCCAGTCAAAGAGAGAGTGAGGGATAGAGGGCCAGTCACAGAGAGAGAGCGGGATAGAGGGCCAGTCACAGAGAGAGAGCGGGATAGAGGGCCAGTCACAGAGAGAGAGAGCTGGATAGAGGGCCAGTCACAGAGAGAGAGCGGGATAGAGGGCCAGTCACAGAGAGAGAGGAGGGATAGAGGGCCAGTCACAGAGAGAGAGCGGGATAGAGGGCCAGTCACAGAGAGAGAGCGGGAGAGAGGCCAGTCACAGAGAGAGAGAGCGGGATAGAGGGCCAGTCACAGAGAGAGAGCGGGATAGAGGGCCAGTCACAGAGAGAGAGAGAGCGGGATAGAGGTCCAGTCACAGAGAGAGAGAGAGGGATAGAGGGCCAGTCACAGAGAGAGAGCGGGATAGAGGGCCAGTCACAGAGAGAGAGCGGGATAGAGGGCCAGTCACAGAGAGAGAGAGCGGGATAGAGGGCCAGTCACAGAGAGAGAGCGGGATAGAGGGCCAGTCACAGAGAGAGAGCGGGA
Organism: Carcharodon carcharias; assembly: GCF_017639515.1. Taxonomy (NCBI): domain Eukaryota; kingdom Metazoa; phylum Chordata; class Chondrichthyes; order Lamniformes; family Lamnidae; genus Carcharodon; species Carcharodon carcharias. The sequence continues at coordinate 1,263,418 of NW_024470849.1, forward strand.
TAGAGGGCCAGTCACAGAGAGAGAGCGGGATAGAGGGCCAGTCACAGAGAGAGAGGTGGATAGAGGGCCAGTCAAAGAGAGAGAGGTGGATAGAGGGACAGTCACAGAGAGAGAGAGCGGGATAGAGGGCCAGTCACAGAGTGAGAGAGCGGGATAGAGGGCCAGTCACAGAGAGAGAGAGCGGGATAGAGGGCCAGTCACAGAGAGAGAGAGAGCGGGATAGAGGGCCAGTCACAGAGAGAGAGAGAGCGGGATAGAGGGCCAGTCACAGAGAGAGAGCGGGATAGAGGGCCAGTCACAGAGAGAGAGAGCGGGATAGAGGGCCAGTCACAGAGAGAGAGAGCGGGATAGAGGGCCAGTCACAGAGAGAGAGCGGGATAGAGGGCCAGTCACAGAGAGAGAGCGGGATAGAAGCCCAGTCACAGAGAGAGAGAGAGAGCGGGATAGAGGGCCAGTCACAGAGAGAGAGAGCGGGATAGAGGGCCAGTCACAGAGAGAGAGAGCGGGATAGAGGGCCAGTCACAGAGAGAGAGCGGGATAGAGGGCCAGTCACAGAGAGAGAGAGCTGGATAGAGGGCCAGTCACAGAGAGAGAGAGCGGGATAGAGGGCCAGTCACAGAGAGAGAGAGCGGGATAGAGGGGCCAGTCACAGAGAGAGAGAGCGGGATAGAGGGCCAGTCACAGAGAGAGAGCGGGATAGAGGGCCAGTCACAGAGAGAGAGCGGGATAGAGGGCCAGTCACAGAGAGAGAGCGGGATAGAGGGCCAGTCACAGAGAGAGAGAGCGGGATAGAGGGCCAGTCACAGAGAGAGAGAGAGGGATAGAGGGCCAGTCACAGAGAGAGAGAGCGGGATAGAGGGCCAGTCACAGAGAGAGAGCGGGATAGAGGGCCAGTCACAGAGAGAGAGAGCGGGATAGAGGGCCAGTCACAGAGAGAGAGAGCGGGATAGAGGGCCAGTCACAGAGAGAGAGCGGGATAGAGGGCCAGTCACAGAGAGAGAGAGCGGGATAGAGGGCCAGTCACAGAGAGAGAGAGAGCGGGATAGAGGGCCAGTCACAGAGAGAGAGCGGGATAGAGGGCCAGTCACAGAGAGAGAGAGCGGGATAGAGGGCCAGGCACAGAGAGAGAGCGGGATAGAGGGCCAGTCACAGAGAGAGAGCGGGATAGAGGGCCAGTCACAGAGAGAGAGAGCGGGATAGAGGGCCAGTCACAGAGAGAGAGCGGGATAGAGGGCCAGTCACAGAGAGAGAGCGGGATAGAGGGCCAGTCACAGAGAGAGAGAGCGGGATAGAGGGCCAGTCACAGAGAGAGAGCGGGATAGAGGGCCAGTCACAGAGAATGAGCGGGATAGAGGGCCAGTCACAGAGAGAGAGAGAGCGGGATAGAGGGCCAGTCACAGAGAGAGAGAGAGCGGGATAGAGGGCCAGTCACAGAGAGAGAGCGGGATAGAGGGCCAGTCACAGAGAGAGAGAGCGGGATAGAGGGTCAGTCACAGAGAGAGAGAGCGGGATAGAGTGCCAGTCACAGAGAGAGAGCTGGATAGAGGGCCAGTCACAGAGAGAGAGAGGGATAGAGGGCCAGTCACAGAGAGAGAGAGAGCGGGATAGAGGGCCAGTCACAGAGAGAGAGCGGGATAGAGGGCCAGTCACAGAGAGAGAGAGAGCGGGATAGAGGCCCAGTCACAGAGAGAGAGAGGGATAGAGGGCCAGTCACAGAGAGAGAGCGGGATAGAGGGCCAGTCACAGAGAGAGAGAGAGCGGGATAGAGGGCCAGTCACAGAGAGAGAGCGGGATAGATGGCCAGTCACAGAGAGAGAGCGGGATAGAGGGCCAGTCACAGAGAGAGAGGTGGATAGAGGGCCAGTCACAGAGAGAGAGAGGTGGATAGAGGGCCAGTCACAGAGAGAGAGAGCGGGATAGTAGGACAGTCACAGAGAGAGAGAGCGGGATAGAGGGCCAGTCACAGAGAGAGAGAGCGGGATAGAGGGCCAGTCACAGAGAGAGAGCGGGATAGAGGGCCAGTCACAGAGAGAGAGAGCGGGATAGAGGGCCAGTCACAGAGAGAGAGCGGGATAGAGGGCCAGTCACAGAGAGAGAGAGCGGGATAGAGGGCCAGTCACAGAGAGAGAGAGAGCGGGATAGAGGGCCAGTCACAGAGAGAGAGCGGGATAGAGGGCCAGTCACAGAGAGAGAGCGGGATAGAGGGCCAGCCACAGAGAGAGAGCGGGATAGAGGGCCAGTCACAGAGAGAGAGCGGGATAGAGGGCCAGTCACAGAGAGAGAGAGCGGGATAGAGGGACAGTCACAGAGAGAGAGCGGGATAGAGGGCCAGTCACAGACGAGAGAGCGGGATAGAGGGCCAGTCACAGAGAGAGAGCAGGATAGAGGGGCAGTCACAGAGAGAGAGAGCGGGATAGAGGGCCAGTCACAGAGAGAGAGCGGGATAGAGGGCCAGTCTCAGAGAGAGAGCGGGATAGAGGGCCAGCCACAGAGAGAGAGCAGGATAGAGGGCCAGTCACAGAGAGAGAGAGCGGGATAGAGGGCCAGTCACAGAGAGACAGAGCGGGATAGAGGGCCAGTCACGAGGGAGAGAGCGGGATAGACGGGCCAGTCACAGAGAGAGAGCAGGATAGAGGGCCAGTCAGAGAGAGAGAGAGGGATAGAGGGCCAGACACAGAGAGAGAGAGAGCAGGATAGAGGGCCAGACACAGAGAGAGAGCGGGATAGAGGGCCAGTCACAGAGAGAGAGCGGGATAGAGGGCCAGTCACAGAGAGAGAGAGAGCGGGATAGAGGGCCAGTCACAGAGAGAGCGGGATAGATGGGCCAGTCACAGAGAGAGAGAGAGCGGGATAGAGGGCCAGTCACAGAGAGAGAGAGCGGGATAGAGGGCCAGTCACAGAGAGAGAGCGGGATAGAGGGCCAGTCACAGAGAGAGAGAGCGGGATAGAGGGTCAGTCACAGAGAGAGAGAGCGGGATAGAGGGACAGTCACAGAGAGAGAGAGCGGGATAGAGGGCCAGTCACAGAGAGACAGAGGGATAGAGGGCCAGTCACAGAGAGAGAGAGAGCGGGATAGAGGGCCAGTCACAGAGAGAGAGCGGGATAGAGGGCCAGTCACAGAGAGAGAGAGAGCGGGATAGTGCTCCAGTCAAAGAGAGAGTGAGGGATAGAGGGCCAGTCACAGAGAGAGAGCGGGATAGAGGGCCAGTCACGGAGAGAGAGCGGGAGAGAGGGCCAGTCACAGAGAGGGAGAGAGCAGGATAGAGGGCCAGCCACAGAGAGAGAGCGGGATAGAGGGCCAGTCACAGAGAGAGAGAGCGGGATAGAGGGACAGTCACAGAGAGAGAGCGGGATAGAGGGCCAGTCACCTACAGAGAGCGGGATAGAAGGCCAGCCACAGAGAGAGAGCAGGATAGAGGGGCAGTCACATAGAGAGAGAGAGCGGGATAGAGGGCCAGTCACAGAGAGAGAGCGGGATAGAGGGCCAGTCTCCTACAGAGAGCGGGATAGAGGGCCAGCCACAGAGAGAGAGCAGGATAGAGGGCCAGTCACATAGAGAGAGAGAGCGGGATAGAGGGCCAGTCACAGAGAGACAGAGCGGGATAGTGGGCCAGTCACAGAGGGAGAGAGCGGGATAGACGGCCAGTCACAGAGAGAGAGCAGGATAGAGGGCCAGTCAGAGAGAGAGAGTGGGATAGAGGGCCAGACACAGAGAGAGAGAGAGCAGGATAGAGGGCCAGTCAAAGAGAGATAGAGCGGGATAGAGGGCCAGTCACAGAGAGAGAGCGGGATAGAGGGCCAGTCACAGAGAGATAGAGAGCGGGATAGAGGGCCAGTCACAGAGAGAGCGGGATAGATGGGCCAGTCACAGAGAGAGAGAGAGCGGGATAGAGGGCCAGTCACAGAGAGAGAGAGAGCGGGAGAGAGGGCCAGTCACAGAGAGAGAGCGGGATAGAGGGCCAGTCACAGAGAGAGAGAGCGGGATAGAGGGTCAGTCACAGAGAGAGAGAGCGGGATAGAGGGACAGTCACAGAGAGAGAGAGAGCGGGATAGAGGGCCAGTCACAGAGAGAGAGAGGGATAGAGGTCCAGTCACAGAGAGAGAGAGAGCGGGATAGAGGGCCAGTCACAGAGAGAGAGCGGGATAGAGGGCCAGTCACAGAGAGAGAGAGAGCGGGATAGTGCTCCAGTCAAAGAGAGAGTGAGGGATAGTGGGCCAGTCACAGAGAGAGAGCGGGATAGAGGGCCAGTCACGGAGAGAGAGCGGGAGAGAGGGCCAGTCACAGAGAGGGAGAGAGCAGGATAGAGGGCCAGTCACAGAGAGAGAGCGGGATAGAGGGCCAGTCAGAGAGAGAGAGGTGGATAGAGGGCCAGTCACAGAGAGAGAGAGCGGGATAGAGGGCCAGTCACAGAGAGAGAGCGGGAGAGAGAGCCAGTCACAGAGAGAGAGAGCGGGATAGAGGGCCAGTCACAGAGAGAGAGCGGGATAGAGGGCCAGTCACAGAGAGAGAGAGAGCGGGATAGAGGTCCAGTCACAGAGAGAGAGAGGGATAGAGGGCCAGTCACAGAGAGAGAGCGGGATAGAGGGCCAGTCACAGAGAGAGAGCGGGATAGAAGGCCAGTCAAAGAGAGAGAGAGAGCGGGATAGAGGGCCAGTCACAGAGAGAGAGAGGGATAGATGGCCAGTCACAGAGAGAGAGCGGGATAGAGGGCCAGTCACAGAGAGAGAGGTGGATAGAGGGCCAGTCAAAGAGAGAGAGGTGGATAGAGGGCCAGTCACAGAGAGAGAGAGCGGGATAGTGGAACAGTCACAGAGAGAGAGCGGGAGAGATGGCCAGTCACAGAGTGAGAGAGCGGGATAGAGGGCCAGTCACAGAGAGAGAGAGCGGGATAGAGGGCCAGTCACAGAGAGAGAGAGAGCGGGATAGAGGGCCAGTCACAGAGAGAGAGCGGGATAGAGGGCCAGTCACAGAGAGAGAGAGAGCGGGATAGAGGGCCAGTCACAGAGAGAGAGAGAGAGCGGGATAGAGGGCCAGTCACAGAGAGAGAGCGGGATAGAGGGCCAGTCACAGAGAGAGAGCGGGATAGAGGGCCAGTCACAGAGAGAGAGCGGGATAGAGGGCCAGCCACAGAGAGAGAGAGGGGATAGAGGGCCAGTCACAGAGAGAGAGCGGGATAGAGGGCCTGTCACAGAGAGAGAGAGCGGGATAGAGGGCCAGTCACAGAGAGAGAGCGGGATAGAGGGCCTGTCACAGAGAGAGAGAGCGGGATAGAGGGCCAGTCACAGAGAGAGAGAGCGGGATAGAGGGCCAGTCACAGAGAGAGAGCGGGATAGAGGGCCAGTCACAGAGAGAGAGCGGGATAGAGGGCCAGGCACAGAGCGAGAGAGCGGGATAGAGGGCCAGTCACAGAGAGAGAGAGCGGGATAGAGGGCCAGTCACAGAGAGAGAGAGCGGGATAGAGGGCCAGTCACAGAGAGAGAGAGCGGGATAGAGGGTCAGTCACAGAGAGAGAGAGCGGGATAGAGGGCCAGTCGCAAAGAGAGAGTGCGGGATAGAGGGTCAGTCACAGCGAGAGAGCGGGATAGAGGGCCAGTCACAGAGAAAGTGAGCGGGATAGAGGGCCAGTCACAGCGAGAGAGCGGGATAGAGGGCCAGTCACAGAGAGAGAGAGCGGGAGAGAGGGGCCAGTCATAGAGAGAGAGAGAGCGGGATAGAGGGCCAGTCACAGAGAGAGAGTGAGGGATAGAGGGCCAGTCACAGAGAGACAGAGCGGGATAGTGGGCCAGTCACAGAGAGAGAGAGCGGGATAGAGGGCCAGTCACAGAGAGAGAGCAGGATAGAGGGCCAGTCAGAGAGAGAGAGTGGGATAGAGGGCCAGTCACAGAGAGAGAGAGCGGGATAGAGGGCCAGTCACAGAGAGAGAGCGGGAGAGAGGGCCAGTCATAGAGAGAGAGAGAGAGTGGGATAGAGGGCCAGTCACCGAGAGAGAGAGAACGGGATAGAGAGCCAGTCACAGAGAGAGAGAGCGGGATAGAGGGCCAGTCACAGAGAGAGAGAGCGGGATAGAGGGACAGTCACAGAGAGAGAGCGGGATAGAGGGCCAGTCACCTACAGAGAGCGGGATAGAGGGCCAGCCACAGAGAGAGAGCAGGATAGAGGGCCAGTCACATAGAGAGAGAGAGCGGGATAGAGGGCCAGTCACAGAGAGAGAGAGCGGGATAGAGGGACAGTCACAGAGAGAGAGAGAGCGGGATAGAGGGCCAGTCACAGAGAGAGAGCAGGATAGAGGGCCAGTCACAGAGAGAGAGAGTGCGGGATAGAGGGCCAGTCACTTAGAGAGAGCAGGATAGAGGGCCAGTCACAGAGAGAGAGTGGGATAGAGGGCCAGTCACAGAGAGAGAGCGGGATAGAGGGCCAGTCACAGAGAGAGAGAGCGGGATAGAGGGCCAGTCACAGAGAGAGAGAGCGGGATAGAGGCCCAGTCACAGAGAGAGAGAGAGAGCGGGATAGAGGGCCAGTCACAGAGAGAGAGCGGGATAGAGGGCCAGTCACAGAGAGAGAGAGCGGGAGAGAGGGGCCAGTCATAGAGAGAGAGAGAGAGGGATAGAGGGCCAGTCACAGAGAGAGAGAGAGGGATAGAGGGCCAGTCACAGAGAGACAGAGCGGGATAGAGGGCCAGTCACAGAGAGAGAGAGCGGGATAGAGGGCCAGTCACAGAGAGAGAGCAGGATAGAGGGCCAGTCAGAGAGAGAGAGAGTGGGATAGAGGGCCAGTCACAGAGAGAGAGAGCGGGATAGAGGGCCAGTCACAGAGAGAGAGCGGGAGAGAGGGCCAGTCATAGAGAGAGAGAGAGCGGGATAGAGGGCCAGTCACGAGAGAGAGAGACGGGATAGAGAGCCAGTCACAGAGAGAGAGAGCGGGATAGAGGGCCAGTCACAGAGAGAGAGAGCGGGATAGAGGGACAGTCACAGAGAGAGAGCGGGATAGAGGGCCAGTCACCTACAGAGAGCGGGATAGAGGGCCAGCCACAGAGAGAGAGCAGGATAGAGGGCCAGTCACATAGAGAGAGAGAGCGGGATAGAGGGCCAGTCACAGAGAGAGAGAGCGGGATAGAGGGACAGTCACAGAGAGAGAGAGAGCGGGATAGAGGGCCAGTCACAGAGAGAGAGAGCGGGATAGAGGGCCAGTCACAGAGAGAGAGAGTGCGGGATAGAGGGCCAGTCACTTAGAGAGAGCAGGATAGAGGGCCAGTCACAGAGAGAGAGTGGGATAGAGGGCCAGTCACAGAGAGAGAGCGGGATAGAGGGCCAGTCACAGAGAGAGAGAGAGCGGGATAGAGGGCCAGTCACAGAGAGAGAGCGGGATAGAGGCCCAGTCACAGAGAGAGAGAGAGAGCGGGATAGAGGGCCAGTCACAGAGAGAGAGCGGGATAGAGGGCCAGTCACAGAGAGAGAGAGCGGGATAGAGACCCAGTCACAGAGAGAGAGAGCGGGATAGAGGGCCAGTCACAGAGAGAGAGCGGGATAGAGGGCCAGTCACCTACAGAGAGCGGGATAGAGGGCCAGCCACAGAGAGAGAGCGGGAGAGAGGGCCAGTCATAGAGAGAGAGAGTGAATGGGATAGAGGGCCAGGCACCGAGAGAGAGAGAGCGGGATAGAGGGCCAGTCACAGAGAGAGAGAGCGGGATAGAGGGCCAGTCACAGAGAGAGAGAGCGGGATAGAGTGCCAGTCACAGAGAGAGAGAGCGGGATAGAGGGCCAGTCACAGAGAGAGAGAGAGTGGGATAGAGGGCCAGTCACAGAGAGAGAGCGGGATAGAGGGCCTGTCACAGAGAGAGAGCTGGATAGAGGGCCAGTCACAGAGAGAGAGATCGGGATAGAGGGCCTGTCACAGAGGGAGAACGGGATATAGGACCAGTCACAGAGAGAGAGATAGAGCGGTATAGAAGGCCAGTCACAGAGAGAGAGAGAGCGGGATAGAGGGCCAGTCACAGAGAGAGAGAGCGGGATAGAGGTCCAGTCACAGAGAGAGAGAGAGAGCAGGATAGAGGGCCAGTCACAGAGTGAGAGAGAGAGCTGGATAGAGGGCCAGTCACAGAGAGAGAGCGGGATAGAGAGCCAGTCACAGAGAGAGAGAGCGGGATAGAGGGCCAGTCACAGAGCGAGAGCAGGATAGAGGGCCAGTCACAGAGAGAGACCGGGATAGAGGGCCAGTCACAGAGAGAGACCGGGATAGAGGACCAGTCACAGAGAGAGAGAGAGAACGGGATAGAGGGCCATTCACAGAGAGAGAGAGCGGGATAGAGGGCCAGTCACAGAGAGAGAGAGCGGGATAGAGGGCCAGTCACAGAGAGAGAGAGCGGGATAGAGGGCCAGTCACAGAGAGAGAGTGGGATAGAGGGCCAGTCACCTACAGAGTGCGGGATAGAGGGCCGGCCACAGAGAGAGAGCGGGATAGAGGGCCAGTCACATAGAGAGAGAGAGCGGGATAGAGGGCCAGTCACAGAGAGAGAGAGAGCGGGATAGAGGGCCAGTCACAGAGAGAGAGCGGGAGAGAGGGCCGGTCACAGAGATTGAGAGAGAGCTGGATAGATGGCCAGTCACAGAGAGAGAGAGCGGGATAGAGGGCCAGTCACAGAGAGAGAGCGGGAGAGAGGGCCGGTCACAGAGATTGAGAGAGAGCTGGATAGAGGGGCAGTCACAGAGAGAGAGCGGGATAGATGGCCAGTCACAGAGAGAGAGAGAGCGGGATAGAGGGCCAGTCACAGAGAGAGAGCAGGATAGAGGGCCAGTCACAGAGAGAGACCGGGATAGAGGGCCAGTCACAGAGAGAGAGCGGGATAGAGGACCAGTCACAGAGAGAGAGAGAGAGCGGGATAGAGGGCCATTCACAGAGAGAGAGAGCGGGATAGAGGGCCAGTCACAGAGAGAGAGCGGGATAGAGGGCCAGTAACAGAGAGATAGAACGGGATAGAGGGCCAGTCACAGAGAGAGAGAGAGATAGACGGCCAGTCACAGAGAGAGAGCGGGATAGAGGGGCCAGTCACAGAGAGAGAGCGGGATAGAGGGCCAGTCACAGAGGGAGAGAGAGCGGGATAGAAGGCCAGTCACAGGGAGACAGCGGGATAGAGGGCCAGTCACAGAGAGAGAGCGGGATAGAGGGCCAGTCACAGAGAGAGAGGGGGATAGAGGGCCAGTCACAGAGAGAGAGCGGGATAGAGGGCCAGTCGCAGAGAGAGAGCGGGAGAGAGGGCCAGTCATAGAGAGAGAGAGAGTGGGATAGAGGGCCAGTCACCGAGAGAGAGAGAGCGGGATAGAGGGCCAGTCACAGAGAGAGAGCGGGATAGAGGGCCAGTCACAGAGAGAGAGGTGGATAGAGGGCCAGTCAAAGAGAGAGAGGTGGATAGAGGGCCAGTCACAGAGAGAGAGAGCGGGATAGTGGAACAGTCACAGAGAGAGAGCGGGAGAGATGGCCAGTCACAGAGTGAGTGAGCGGGATAGAGGGCCAGTCACAGAGAGAGAGAGCGGGATAGAGGGCCAGTCACAGAGAGAGAGAGAGCGGGAGAGAGGGCCAGTCACAGAGAGAGAGCGGGATAGAGGGCCAGTCACAGAGAGAGAGAGCGGGATAGAGGGCCAGTCACAGAGAGAGAGAGAGCGGGAGAGAGGGCCAGTCACAGAGAGAGAGCGGGATAGAGGGCCAGTCACAGAGAGAGAGAGAGCGGGATAGAGGGCCAGTCACAGAGAGAGAGAGAGCGGGATAGCGGGCCAGTCACAGAGAGAGAGCGGGATAGAGGGCCAGTCACAGAGAGAGAGCGGGATAGAGGGCCAGCCACAGAGAGAGAGCGGGATAGAGGGCCAGCCACAGAGAGAGAGCGGGATAGAGGGCCAGTCACAGAGAGAGAGAGCGGGATAGAGGGACAGTCACAGAGAGAGAGCGGGATAGAGGGCCAGTCACCTACAGAGAGCGGGATAGAGGGCCAGCCACAGAGAGAGAGCAGGATAGAGGGGCAGTCACATAGAGAGAGAGAGCGGGATAGAGGGCCAGTCACAGAGAGAGAGCGGGATAGAGGGCCAGTCTCCTACAGAGAGCGGGATAGAGGGCCAGCCACAGAGAGAGAGCAGTATAGAGGGCCAGTCACATAGAGAGAGAGAGCGGGATAGAGGGCCAGTCACAGAGAGACAGAGCGGGATAGTGGGCCAGTCACAGAGAGAGAGAGCGGGATAGACGGCCAGTCACAGAGAGAGAGCAGGATAGAGGGCCAGTCAGAGAGAGAGAGTGGGATAGAGGGCCAGACACAGAGAGAGAGAGAGCAGGATAGAGGGCCAGTCAAAGAGAGATAGAGCGGGATAGAGGGCCAGTCACAGAGAGAGAGCGGGATAGAGGGCCAGTCACAGAGAGATAGAGAGCGGGATAGAGGGCCAGTCACAGAGAGAGCGGGATAGATGGGCCAGTCACAGAGAGAGAGAGAGCGGGATAGAGGGCCAGTCACAGAGAGAGAGAGAGCGGGAGAGAGGGCCAGTCACAGAGAGAGAGCGGAATAGAGGGCCAGTCACAGAGAGAGAGAGCGGGATAGAGGGTCAGTCACAGAGAGAGAGAGCGGGATAGAGGGACAGTCACAGAGAGAGAGAGAGCGGGATAGAGGGCCAGTCACAGAGAGAGAGCGGGATAGAGGGCCAGTCACAGAGAGAGAGCGGGATAGAGGGCCAGTCACAGAGAGAGAGAGCGGGATAGAGGGCCAGTCACAGAGAGAGAGAGGGATAGAGGTCCAGTCACAGAGAGAGAGATAGCGGGATAGAGTGCCAGTCACAGAGAGAGAGCGGGATAGAGGGCCAGTCACAGAGAGAGAGAGAGCGGGATAGTGCTCCAGTCAAAGAGAGAGTGAGGGATAGAGGGCCAGTCACAGAGAGAGAGCGGGATAGAGGGCCAGTCACGGAGAGAGAGCGGGAGAGAGGGCCAGTCACAGAGAGGGAGAGAGCAGGATAGAGGGCCAGTCACAGAGAGAGAGCGGGATAGAGGGCCAGTCAGAGAGATAGAGGTGGATAGAGGGCCAGTCACAGAGAGAGAGAGCGGGATAGAGGGCCAGTCACAGAGAGAGAGCGGGAGAGAGAGCCAGTCACAGAGAGAGAGAGCGGGATAGAGGGCCAGTCACAGAGAGAGAGCGGGATAGAGGGCCAGTCACAGAGAGAGAGAGAGCGGGATAGAGGTCCAGTCACAGAGAGAGAGAGGGATAGAGGGCCAGTCACAGAGAGAGAGCGGGATAGAGGGCCAGTCACAGAGAGAGAGCGGGATAGAGGGCCAGTCAAAGAGAGAGAGAGAGCGGGATAGAGGGCCAGTCACAGAGAGAGAGCGGGATAGATGGCCAGTCACAGAGAGAGAGCGGGATAGAGGGCCAGTCACAGAGAGAGAGGTGGATAGAGGGCCAGTCAAAGAGAGAGAGGTGGATAGAGGGCCAGTCACAGAGAGAGAGAGCCGGATAGTGGAACAGTCACAGAGAGAGAGCGGGAGAGATGGCCAGTCACAGAGTGAGAGAGCGGGATAGAGGGCCAGTCACAGAGAGAGAGAGCGGGATAGAGGGCCAGTCACAGAGAGAGAGAGAGCGGGAGAGAGGGCCAGTCACAGAGAGAGAGCGGGATAGAGGGCCAGTCACAGAGAGAGAGAGCGGGATAGAGGCCAGTCACAGAGAGAGAGAGAGCGGGATAGCGGGCCAGTCACAGAGAGAGAGCGGGATAGAGGGCCAGTCACAGAGAGAGAGCGGGATAGAGGGCCAGCCACAGAGAGAGAGCGTGATAGAGGGCCAGCCACAGAGAGAGAGTGGGATAGAGGGCCAGTCACAGAGAGAGAGCGGGATAGAGGGCCTGTCACAGAGAGAGAGAGCGGGATAGTGGGCCAGTCACAGAGAGAGAGAGCGGGATAGAGTGCCAGTCACAGAGAGAGAGCGGGATAGAGGGCCAGGCACAGAGCGAGAGAGCGGGATAGAGGGCCAGTCACAGAGAGAGAGAGCGGGATAGAGGGCCAGTCACAGAGAGAGAGCGGGATAGAGGGCCAGTCACAGAGAGAGAGAGCTGGATAGAAGGCCTGTCACAGAGAGAGAGAGCGGGATAGAGGGCCAGTCACAAAGAGAGAGAGCGGGATAGAGGGTTAGTCACAGAAAGAGAGAGCGGGAGAGAGGGCCAGTCACAGAGAGAGAGCGGGATAGAGGGCCAGTCACAGAGAGAGAGAGCGGGAGAGAGGCGCCAGTCATAGAGAGAGAGAGAGCGGGATAGAGGGCCAGTCACAGAGAGAGAGAGCGGGAGAGAGGCGCCAGTCATAGAGAGAGAGAGAGCGGGATAGAGGGCCAGTCACAGAGAGAGAGTCAGGGATAGAAGGCCTGTCACAGAGAGAGAGAGCGGGATAGTGGGCCAGTCACAGAGAGAGAGAGCGGGATAGAGGGCAAGTCACAGAGAGAGAGCAGGATAGAGGGCCAGTCAGAGAGAGAGAGTGGGATAGAGGGCCAGTCACAGAGAGAGAGAGCGGGATAGAGGGCCAGTCACCGAGAGAGCGAGAACGGGATAGAGGGCCAGTCACAGAGAGAGAGCGGGATAGAGGGCCAGTCACAGAGAGAGAGAGAGAGTGGGATAGAGGGCCAGTCACAGAGAGAGAGCAGGATAGAGGGCCAGTCACAGAGAGAGAGAGCGGGATAGAGGGCCAGTCACAGAGAGAGAGAGCGGGATAGAGGGACAGTCACAGAGAGAGAGCGGGATAGAGGGCCAGTCACCTACAGAGAGCGGGATAGAGGGCCAGCCACAGAGAGAGAGCAGGATAGAGGGCCAGTCACATAGAGAGAGAGAGCGGGATAGAGGGACAGTCACAGAGAGAGAGAGAGCGGGATAGAGGGCCAGTCACAGAGAGAGAGCGGGATAGAGGGCCAGTCACAGAGAGAGAGAGTGCGGGATAGAGTGCCAGTCACTTAGAGAGAGCAGGATAGAGGGCCAGTCACAGAGAGAGAGTGGGATAGAGGGCCAGTCACAGAGAGAGAGCGGGATAGAGGGCCAGTCACAGAGAGAGAGAGAGTGGGATAGAGGGCCAGTCACAGAGAGAGAGCGGGATAGAGGGCCTGTCACAGAGAGAGAGCTGGATAGAGGGCCAGTCACAGAGAGAGATAGCGGGATAGAGGGCCAGACACAGAGAGAGAGCGGGAGAGAGGGCCAGTCATAGAGAGAGAGAGAGAGTGGGATAGAGGGCCAGTCACCGAGAGAGAGAGAGCAGGATAGAGGGCCAGTCACAGAGAGAGAGTGGGATAGAGGGCCAGTCACAGAGAGAGAGAGAGAGTGGGATAGAGGGCCAGTCACAGAGAGAGAGCGGGATAGAGGGCCAGTCACAGAGAGAGAGATCGGGATAGAGGGCCTGTCACAGAGGGAGAACGGGATATAGGACCAGTCACAGAGAGAGAGAGAGAGCGGTATAGAAGGCCAGTCACAGAGAGAGAGAGAGCGGGATAGAGGGCCAGTCACAGAGAGAGAGAGCGGGATAGAGGGCCAGTCACAGAGAGAGAGAGAGAGCAGGATAGAGGGCCAGTCACAGAGTGAGAGAGAGAGCTGGATAGAGGGCCAGTCACAGAGAGAGAGCGGGATAGAGAGCCAGTCACAGAGAGAGAGAGAGCGGGATAGAGGGCCAGTCACAGAGCGAGAGCAGGATAGAGGGCCAGTCACAGAGAGAGACCGGGATAGAGGGCCAGTCACAGAGAGAGACCGGGATAGAGGACCAGTCACAGAGAGAGAGAGAGAGCGGGATAGAGGGCCATTCACAGAGAGAGAGAGCGGGATAGAGGGCCAGTCACAGAGAGAGAGAGCGGGATAGAGGGCCAGTCACAGAGAGAGAGCGGGATAGAGGGCCAGTCACCTACAGAGTGCGGGATAGAGGGCCGGCCACAGAGAGAGAGCGGGATAGAGGGCCAGTCACATAGAGAGAGAGAGCGGGATAGAGGGCCAGTCACAGAGAGAGAGAGAGCGGGATAGAGGGCCAGTCACAGAGAGAGAGCGGGAGAGAGGGCCGGTCTCAGAGATTGAGAGAGAGCTGGATAGAGGGCCAGTCACAGAGAGAGAGCGGGATAGATGGCCAGTCACAGAGAGAGAGAGAGCGGGATAGAGGGCCAGTCACAGAGAGAGAGCAGGATAGAGGGCCAGTCACAGAGAGAGACCGGGATAGAGGGCCAGTCACAGAGAGAGAGCGGGATAGAGGACCAGTCACAGAGAGAGAGAGAGAGCGGGATAGAGGGCCAGTCACAGAGAGAGAGCGGGATAGAGGGCCAGTAACAGAGAGATAGAACGGGATAGAGGGCCAGTCACAGAGAGAGAGAGAGATAGACGGCCAGTCACAGAGAGAGAGCGGGATAGAGGGGCCAGTCACAGAGAGAGAGCGGGATAGAGGGCCAGTCACAGAGGGAGAGAGAGCGGGATAGAGGGCCAGTCACAGAGAGAGAGAGCGGGATAGAGGGACAGTCACAGAGAGAGAGCGGGATAGAGGGCCAGTCACCTACAGAGAGCGGGATAGAGGGCCAGCCACAGAGAGAGAGCAGGATAGAGGGGCAGTCACATAGAGAGAGAGAGCGGGATAGAGGGCCAGTCACAGAGAGAGAGCGGGATAGAGGGCCAGTCTCCTACAGAGAGCGGGATAGAGGGCCAGCCACAGAGAGAGAGCAGTATAGAGGGCCAGTCACATAGAGAGAGAGAGCGGGATAGAGGGCCAGTCACAGAGAGACAGAGCGGGATAGTGGGCCAGTCACAGAGAGAGAGAGCGGGATAGACGGCCAGTCACAGAGAGAGAGCAGGATAGAGGGCCAGTCAGAGAGAGAGAGTGGGATAGAGGGCCAGACACAGAGAGAGAGAGAGCAGGATAGAGGGCCAGTCAAAGAGATAGAGCGGGATAGAGGGCCAGTCACAGAGAGAGAGCGGGATAGAGGGCCAGTCACAGAGAGATAGAGAGCGGGATAGAGGGCCAGTCACAGAGAGAGCGGGATAGATGGGCCAGTCACAGAGAGAGAGAGAGCGGGATAGAGGGCCAGTCACAGAGAGAGAGAGAGCGGGAGAGAGGGCCAGTCACAGAGAGAGAGCGGGAATAGAGGGCCAGTCACAGAGAGAGAGAGCGGGATAGAGGGTCAGTCACAGAGAGAGAGAGCGGGATAGAGGGACAGTCACAGAGAGAGAGAGAGCGGGATAGAGGGCCAGTCACAGAGAGAGAGCGGGATAGAGGGCCAGTCACAGAGAGAGAGCGGGATAGAGGGCCAGTCACAGAGAGAGAGAGCGGGATAGAGGGCCAGTCACAGAGAGAGAGAGGGATAGAGGTCCAGTCACAGAGAGAGAGATAGCGGGATAGAGTGCCAGTCACAGAGAGAGAGCGGGATAGAGGGCCAGTCACAGAGAGAGAGAGAGCGGGATAGTGCTCCAGTCAAAGAGAGAGTGAGGGATAGAGGGCCAGTCACAGAGAGAGAGCGGGATAGAGGGCCAGTCACGGAGAGAGAGCGGGAGAGAGGGCCAGTCACAGAGAGGGAGAGAGCAGGATAGAGGGCCAGTCACAGAGAGAGAGCGGGATAGAGGGCCAGTCAGAGAGAGAGAGGTGGATAGAGGGCCAGTCACAGAGAGAGAGAGCGGGATAGAGGGCCAGTCACAGAGAGAGAGCGGGAGAGATAGCCAGTCACAGAGAGAGAGAGCGCGATAGAGGGCCAGACACAGAGAGAGAGCGGGATAGAGGGTCAGTCACAGAGAGAGAGAGAGCGGGATAGAGGTCCAGTCACAGAGAGAGAGAGGGATAGAGGGCCAGTCACAGAGAGAGAGCGGGATAGAGGGCCAGTCACAGAGAGAGAGCGGGATAGAGGGCCAGTCAAAGAGAGAGAGAGAGCGGGATAGAGGGCCAGTCACAGAGAGAGAGCGGGATAGATGGCCAGTCACAGAGAGAGAGCGGGATAGAGGGCCAGTCACAGAGAGAGAGGTGGATAGAGGGCCAGTCAAAGAGAGAGAGGTGGATAGAGGGCCAGTCACAGTGGGAGAGAGCGGGATAGTGGAACAGTCACAGAGAGAGAGCGGGAGAGATGGCCAGTCACAGAGAGAGAGAGAGCGGGATAGAGGGCCAGTCACAGAGAGAGAGAGCGGGATAGAGGGCCAGTCACAGAGAGAGAGAGCGGGAGAGAGGGCCAGTCACAGAGAGAGAGCGGGATAGAGGGCCAGTCACAGAGAGAGAGAGAGCGGGATAGAGGGCCAGTCACAGAGAGAGAGAGCGGGATAGAGGGCCAGTCACAGAGAGAGAGCGGGATAGAGGGCCAGTCACAGAGAGAGAGCGGGATAGAGGGCCAGCCACAGAGAGAGAGCGTGATAGAGGGCCAGCCACAGAGAGAGAGTGGGATAGAGGGCCAGTCACAGAGAGAGAGCGGGATAGAGGGCCAGTCACAGAGAGAGAGCGGGATAGAGGGCCAGTCACAGAGAGAGAGCGGGATAGAGGGCCAGTCACAGAGAGAGAGCGGGATAGAGGGCCAGTCACAGAGCGAGAGAGCGGGATAGAGGGCCAGTCACAGAGAGAGAGAGCGGATAGAGGGCCAGTCACAGAGAGAGAGCGGGATAGAGGGGCCAGTCACAGAGAGAGAGAGCTGGATAGAGGGCCTGTCACAGAGAGAGAGAGCGGGATAGAGGGCCAGTCACAAGAGAGAGAGCGGGATAGAGGGTCAGTCACAGAGAGAGAGAGAGCGGGGATAGAGGGCCAGTCACAGAGAGAGAGCGGGATAGAGGGCCAGTCACAGAGAGAGAGCGGGATAGAGGGCCAGTCACAGAGAGAGAGAGCGGGATAGAGGGCCAGTCACAGAGAGAGAGAGCGGGAGAGAGGGCCAGTCACAGAGAGAGAGAGAGAGGGATAGAGGGCCAGTCACAGAGAGAGAGTGAGGGATAGAAGGCCTGTCACAGAGAGACAGAGCGGGATAGTGGGCCAGTCACAGAGAGAGAGAGCGGGATAGAGGGCAAGTCACAGAGAGAGAGCAGGATAGAGGGCCAGTCAGAGAGAGAGAGTGGGATAGAGGGCCAGTCACAGAGAGAGAGAGCGGGATAGAGGGCCAGTCACCGAGAGAGCGAGAACGGGATAGAGGGCCAGTCACAGAGAGAGAGCGGGATAGAGGGCCAGTCACAGAGAGAGAGAGAGAGTGGGATAGAGGGCCAGTCACAGAGAGAGAGCAGGATAGAGGGCCAGTCACAGAGAGAGAGAGCGGGATAGAGGGCCAGTCACAGAGAGAGAGAGCGGGATAGAGGGACAGTCACAGAGAGAGAGCGGGATAGAGGGCCAGTCACCTACAGAGAGCGGGATAGAGGGCCAGCCACAGAGAGAGAGCAGGATAGAGGGCCAGTCACATAGAGAGAGAGAGCGGGATAGAGGGCCAGTCACAGAGAGAGAGAGAGCGGGATAGAGGGCGTGTTACAGAGAGAGAGCGGGATAGAGGGCCAGTCACAGAGAGAGAGCGGGATAGAGGGCCTGTCACAGAGAGAGAGCGGGATAGAGGGCCAGTCACAGAGAGAGAGCGGGAGAGAGGGCCAGTCATAGAGAGAGAGAGAGTGGGATAGAGGGCCAGTCACCGAGAGAGAGAGAGCAGGATAGAGGGCCAGTCACAGAGAGAGAGTGGGATAGAGGGCCAGTCACAGAGAGAGCGAGAGAGTGGGATAGAGGGCCAGTCACAGAGAGAGAGCGGGATAGAGGGCCAGTCACAGAGAGAGAGCGGGAGAGAGGGCCAGTCACAGAGAGAGAGCGGGATAGAGGGCCAGTCACAGAGAGAGAGCGGGAGAGAGGGCCAGTCATAGAGAGAGAGAGAGAGTGGGATAGAGGGCCAGTCACCGAGAGAGAGAGAGCAGGATAGAGGGCCAGTCACAGAGAGAGAGCGGGATAGAGGGCCAGTCACAGAGAGAGAGATTGGTATAGAGGGCCTGTCACAGAGGGAGAACGGGGTATAGGACCAGTCACAGAGAGAGAGAGAGAGCGGTATAGAAGGCCAGTCACAGAGAGAGAGAGAGCGGGATAGAGGGCCAGTCACAGAGAGAGAGAGCGGGATAGAGGGCCAGTCACAGAGAGAGAGAGAGAGCAGGATAGAGGGCCAGTCACAGAGAGAGAGAGAGAGCTGGATAGAGGGCCAGTCACAGAGAGAGAGCGGGATAGAGAGCCAGTCACAGAGAGAGAGAGAGCGGGATAGAGGGCCAGTCACAGAGAGAGAGCAGGATAGAGGGCCAGTCACAGAGAGAGACCGGGATAGAGGGCCAGTCACAGAGAGAGACCGGGATAGAGGACCAGTCACAGAGAGAGAGAGAGAGCGGGATAGAGGGCCATTCACAGAGAGAGAGAGCGGGATAGAGGGCCAGTCACAGAGAGAGAGAGCGGGATAGAGGGCCAGTCACAGAGAGAGAGAGAGCGGGATAGAGGGCCAGTCACAGAGAGAGAGCGGGAGAGAGGGCCGGTCACAGAGATTGAGAGAGAGCTGGATAGAGGGCCAGTCACAGAGAGAGAGCGGGATAGAGGGCCAGTCACAGAGAGAGAGCGGGATAGAGGGCCAGTCGCAGAGAGAGAGCGGGAGAGAGGGCCAGTCATAGAGAGAGAGAGAGAGGGGGATAGAGGGCCAGTCACCGAGAGAGAGAGAGCGGGATAGAGGGCCAGTCACAGAGAGAGAGCGGGATAGAGGGCCAGTCACAGAGAGAGAGAGAGAGTGGGATAGAGGGCCAGTCACAGAGAGAGAGCGGGATAGAGGGCCAGTCACAGAGAGAGAGAGAGAGAGTGGGATAGAGGGCCAGTCACAGAGAGAGAGAGCGGGATAGAGGGCCAGTCACAGAGAGAGAGCGGGATAGAGGGCCAGTCAGAGAGAGAGAGAGAGAGTGGGATAGAGGGCCAGTCACAGAGAGAGAGCGGGATAGACGGCCAGTCACAGAGAGAGAGCGGGATAGAGGGGCCAGTCACAGAGAGAGAGCGGGATAGAGGGCCAGTCACAGAGGGAGAGAGAGCGGGATAGAGGGCCAGTCACAGAGAGAGAGGGGGATAGAGGGCCAGTCACAGAGAGAGAGAGAGAGTTGGATAGAGGGCCAGTCACAGAGAGAGAGCGGGATAGAGGGCCAGTCACAGAGAGAGAGCGGGATAGAGGGCCAGTCGCAGAGAGAGAGCGGGAGAGAGGGCCAGTCATAGAGAGAGAGAGAGTGGGATAGAGGGCCAGTCACCGAGAGAGAGAGAGCGGGATAGAGGGCCAGTCACAGAGAGAGAGCGGGATAGAGGGCCAGTCACAGAGAGAGAGCGGGATAGAGGGCCAGTCACAGAGAGAGAGAGCGGGATAGAGGGCCAGTCACAGAGAGAGAGAGAGAGTGGGATAGAGGGCCAGTCACAGAGAGAGAGCGGGATAGAGGGCCAGTCACAGAGAGAGCGAGCGGGATAGAGGGCCAGTCACAGAGAGAGAGCGGGAGAGAGGGCCAGTCATAGAGAGAGAGAGAGAATGGGATAGAGGTCCAGGCACCGAGAGAGAGAGAGCGGGATAGAGGGCCAGTCACAGAGAGAGAGAGCGGGATAGAGGGCCAGTCACAGAGAGAGAGAGCGGGATAGAGTGCCAGTCGCAGAGAGAGAGAGCGGGATAGAGGGCTAGTCACAGAGAGAGAGAGAGCGGGATAGAGGGCGTGTTACAGAGAGAGAGCGGGATAGAGGGCCAGTCACAGAGAGAGAGCGGGATAGAGGGCCTGTCACAGAGAGAGAGCGGGATAGAGGGCCAGTCACAGAGAGAGAGCGGGAGAGAGGGCCAGTCATAGAGAGAGAGAGAGAGTGGGATAGAGGGCCAGTCACCGAGATAGAGAGAGCAGGATAGAGGGCCAGTCACAGAGAGAGAGTGGGATAGAGGGCCAGTCACAGAGAGAGAGAGAGAGTGGGATAGAGGGCCAGTCACAGAGAGAGAGCGGGATAGAGGGCCAGTCACAGAGAGAGAGATCGGGATAGAGGGCCTGTCACAGAGAGAGAGCGGGATATAGGACCAGTCACAGAGAGAGAGAGAGAGCGGGATAGAGGGCCAGTCACAGAGAGAGAGAGAGCGGGATAGAGGGCCAGTCACAGAGAGAGAGAGCGGGATAGAGGGCCAGTCACAGAGAGAGAGAGAGAGCAGGATAGAGGGCCAGTCACAGAGAGAGAGCGGGAGAGAGGGCCAGTCACAGAGAGAGAGAGATTGCTGGATAGAGGGCCAGTCACAGAGAGAGAGCGGGATAGAGGGCCAGTCACAGAGAGAGAGAGAGCGGGATAGAGGGCCAGTCACAGAGAGAGAGCAGGATAGAGGGCCAGTCACAGAGAGAGACCGGGATAGAGGGCCAGTCACAGAGAGAGACCGGGCTAGAGGACCAGTCACAGAGAGAGAGAGAGAGCGGGATAGAGGGCCAGTCAGAGAGAGAGAGGTGGATAGAGGGCCATTCACAGAAAGAGAGAGAGCGGGATAGAGGGCCAGTCACAGAGAGAGACCGGGCTAGAGGACCAGTCACAGAGAGAGAGAGAGAGCGGGATAGAGGGCCAGTCAGAGAGAGAGAGGTGGATAGAGGGCCATTCACAGAAAGAGAGAGAGCGGGATAGAGGGCCAGTCACAGAGAGAGAGCGGGATAGAGGGCCAGTCACAGAGAGAGAGCGGGATAGAGGGCCAGTCACAGAGAGAGAGCGAGATAGACGGCCAGTCACAGAGAGAGAGCGGGATAGAGGGGCCAGTCACAGAGAGAGAGCGGGATAGAGGGCCATTCACAGAGAGAGAGAGCGAGATAGAGGGCCAGTCACAGAGAGAGAGAGAGATAGACGGCCAGTCACAGAGAGAGAGCGGGATAGAGGGGCCAGTCACAGAGAGAGAGCGGGATAGAGGGCCCGGCACCGAGAGAGAGCGGGATTGAGGGCCAGTCACAGAGAGAGAGCGGGATAGAGGGCCAGTCACAGAGAGAGAGAGAGAGTGGGATAGAGGGCCAGTCACAGAGAGAGAACGGGATAGAGGGCCAGTCACAGAGAAAGAGCGGGATAGAGGGCCAGTCACAGAGAGCGAGAGCGGGATAGAGGGCCAGTCACAGAGAGAGAGAGCGGGATAGAGGGCCATTCACAGAGAGAGAGAGAGAGTGGGATAGAGGGCCAGTCACAGAGAGAGAGCGGGATAGAGGGCCAGTCACAGAGAGAGAGAGCGGGATAGAGGGCCAGTCACAGAGAGAGAGAGCGGGATAGAGGGCCAGTCACAGAGAGAGAGCGGGATAGAGGGCCAGTCACCTACAGAGTGCGGGATAGAGGGCCAGCCACAGAGAGAGAGCAGGATAGAGGGCCAGTCACATAGAGAGAGAGAGCGGGATAGAGGGCCAGTCACAGAGAGAGAGAGAGCGGGATAGAGGGCCAGTCACAGAGAGAGAGCGGGATAGACGGCCAGTCACCTACAGAGAGCGGGATAGAGGGCCAGCCACAGAGAGAGAGCGGGAGAGAGGGCCAGTCATAGAGAGAGAGAGAGAATGGGATAGAGGGCCAGGCACCGAGAGAGAGAGAGCGGGATAGAGGGCCAGTCACAGAGAGAGAGAGCGGGATAGAGGGCCAGTCACAGAGAGAGAGAGCGGGATAGAGTGCCAGTCGCAGAGAGAGAGAGCGGGATAGAGGGCCAGTCACAGAGAGAGAGAGAGCGGGATAGAGGGCGTGTTACAGAGAGAGAGCGGGATAGAGGGCCAGTCACAGAGAGAGAGCGGGATAGAGGGCCTGTCACAGAGAGAGAGCGGGATAGAGGGCCAGACACAGAGAGAGAGAGCGGGATAGAGGGCCAGTCACAGAGAGAGAGCGGGAGAGAGGGCCAGTCATAGAGAGAGAGAGAGAGTGGCATAGAGGGCCAGTCACCGAGATAGAGAGAGCGGTATAGAGGGCCAGTCACAGAGAGAGAGTGGGATAGAGGGCCAGTCACAGAGAGAGAGAGAGAGAGTGGGATAGAGGGCCAGTCACAGAGAGAGAGCGGGATAGAGGGCCAGTCACAGAGAGAGAGATCGGGATAGAGGGCCTGTCACAGAGAGAGAGCGGGATATTGGGACAGTCACAGAGAGAGAGAGAGAGCGGGATAGAGGGCCAGTCACAGAGAGAGAGAGAGCGGGATAGAGGGCCAGTCACAGAGAGAGAGAGCGGGATAGAGGGCCAGTCACAGAGAGAGAGAGAGAGCAGGATAGAGGGCCAGTCACAGAGAGAGAGCGGGAGAGAGGGCCAGTCACAGAGAGAGAGAGAGCGGGATAGAGGGCCAGTCACAGAGAGAGAGCGGGATAGAGGGCCAGTCACAGAGAGAGAGAGAGCGGGATAGAGGGCCAGTCACAGAGAGAGAGCAGGATAGAGGGCCAGTCACAGAGAGAGACCGGGATAGAGGGCTAGTCACAGAGAGAGACCGGGCTAGAGGACCAGTCACAGAGAGAGAGAGAGAGCGGGATAGAGGGCCAGTCAGAGAGAGAGAGGTGGATAGAGGGCCATTCACAGAAAGAGAGAGAGCGGGATAGAGGGCCAGTCACAGAGAGAGAGCGGGCTAGAGGACCAGTCACAGAGAGAGAGAGAGAGCGGGATAGAGGGCCAGTCAGAGAGAGAGAGGTGGATAGAGGGCCATTCACAGAAAGAGAGAGAGCGGGATAGAGGGCCAGTCACAGAGAGAGAGCGGGATAGAGGGCCAGTCACAGAGAGAGAGCGGGATAGAGGGCCAGTCACAGAGAGAGAGCGAGATAGACGGCCAGTCACAGAGAGAGAGCGGGATAGAGGGGCCAGTCACAGAGAGAGAGCGGGATAGAGGGCCATTCACAGAGAGAGAGAGCGAGATAGAGGGCCAGTCACAGAGAGAGAGAGAGATAGACGGCCAGTCACAGAGAGAGAGCGGGATAGAGGGGCCAGTCACAGAGAGAGAGCGGGATAGAGGGCCAGTCGCAGAGAGAGAGCGGGATTGAGGGCCAGTCACAGAGAGAGAGCGGGATAGAGGGCCAGTCACAGAGAGCGTGATAGAGGGCCAGTCACTGACACAGAGCGGGTTAGAGGGCCAGTCACAGCGAGAGAGCATGATAGAGGGCCAGTCACCGAGAGAGAGCGCGATAGAGGGCCAGTCACAGAGAGAGAGCGCGATAGACGGCCAGTCACAGAGAGAGAGAGCGGGATATAGGGCCAGTCACAGAGAGAGAGCGGGATAGAGGGTCAGTCACAGAGAGAGAGAGAGCGGGATAGAGGCCAGTCACAGAGAGAGAGCGGGATGGAGGGCCAGTCACAGAGAGAGAGTGGGATAGAGGGCCAATCACAGAGAGAGAGAGAGCGGGATAGAGGGCCAGTCACAGTGAATGAGCGGGATAGAGGGCCAGTCACACAGAGAGAGCGGGATAGAGGGCCAGTCACAGAGAGAGCGCGGGATAGAGGGCCTGTCACAGAGAGAGAGCGGGATAGAGGGCCAGTCACAGAGAGAGTGCGGGATAGAGGGCCAGTCCCAGAGAGAGAGCGGGATAGAGGGCCAGTCACAGAGAGAGAGCGGGATAGAGGGCCAGTCACAGAGAGAGCGGGATAGAGGGCCAGTCACAGAGAGAGAGCGGGATAGACGGCCAGTCACAGAGAGAGAGCGGGATAGATGGACAGTCACAGAGAGAGAGCGGGATAGAGGGCCAGTCACAGAGAGAGAGCGGGATAGAGGGCCAGTCACAGAGAGAGAGCGGGATAGACGGCGAGATGAAGAGAGAGAGCGGGATAGAGGGCCAGTCCCAGAGAGAGAGCTGGATATAGGTCCAGTCACAGTGAGAGAGTGCGGGATAGAGGGCCAGTCACAGAGAGAGAGAGAGCAGGAGAGAGGTCCAGTCACAGAGGGAGAGAGAGCGGGATAGAGGGCCTGACACAGAGAGAGATTGTGGTAGTGCACCAGTCACAGAGAGAGAGCGGGATAGAAGGCGAGTAGCAGGGAGTGCGGGATCGAGATAACCGTGTGTGGGATAGAGAATGAGAGTTCGGTATAATGAGGTTGGTAGAGAGAGCGGGACAGAGATAGAGAACATGATAGAGTTTGGGAATGGGAGCTGCAGTGAGAGTCAGATAGAGAGTGAAAGAGTAGGTATTTGGAGACGCAGAGCGTGGGAATGGGAGAGAGCAGGATTGAGATGCAGCATAATATAACAGCAAAATAGTGCGGATGCTCGAATTCTATACCAAAGAAAGTTAGAAATAGCTGGAGAAGCTCTGCAGCTCTGACACCATCTGCGGAGAGGAACACAGGTAATGTTTCACGTCCGTATGACTCTTTATCAGGACTAAGGAAGTATAGATATAAGGTGAAATGGAGGGAATGATTGAGGGAGCGGGGTGTAGTGAGGGCGTGCTGGATAGAGCACAGAATAGAGAGAGAGAGAGCAGGGTAGAGAGAGGGAACGCGATAGAGACTTAGCGGGAAATGGAGAGGGATAGAGCATAGAGAGAGCAGGGTAGAGATAGAGGGAGATAGCGGGGTTGGGAAAGAGTAGCATAGAGGGAGAGAGCAGGACAGACAGAGTGGGAAAGGGAGAATGATAGAGTAGGATAGAGAGAGCGGGATAGAGAGAGGGAACACGATATAGACTTAGCGTGAAATTGAGAGTGATAGAGCATAAAGAGAACAGGGTAGAGATAGAGGGAGTTAGCGGGGTTGGGAAAGAATGGCATAGAGGGAGAGAGCAGGACTGACAGAGTGGGATAGAGAGCATGATAGAGTAGGATAGAGAGAGAGTGGGATCGAGGGAGAGATGGAGAGCAAGCCGGGTAGATAGAGGAGAGAGCTGAGAGAGGGATCGGGACAGATTGAGTGGCAGAGAAAGCGGAAGAGAGGTGAGAGCAGGAGATAAGACTGGGATAGTTAGAGGGATAGAGCGCAATATTGAAAGGGAGAGAGCAGGATCGAGAGAGAGAGAGCATGATAGAGAAAGAGAGTGTGATAGATCGAGAGAGGGAGCAGGATATAGAGAAAGGAGAGTGGAATAGCGAGAGGGGAGAGAGAGAGAGAGACAGCGGGATAGTGAGAGAGCACTGAGAGGTAGAGGATATAGAGAGAGAGAGGGAGAGAGAACAGGAGATAGAGAGCGGGATAGAGATAGAGAGCACAATAGAGAGCCTGGGATAGTGAGACAGCTGGATAGAGAGGAGAGTGTGGGATAGGGTGGGATAGGCAGAGGAGAGAGATACCAAGATAGAAAGCAGGATAGAGAGAAAGAGGGAGTAGTTAGAGAAAGCGAGGTAGATCGAGAGAGCGAGTGTGGGATAGAGCGAGAAGGGGTGGGCTAGACAGTGAGATAAAGCGAGAGGGAGTGGGATATAGCAAGAGGGAGTGGGATAGAGAGGGAGAGAGCAGGCTAGAGACAGCGGCATAGTTGGAGAGAGCAAGATAGAACTGGGTAGAGAGAGGGGAGAGCATGATAGAGAAAGGGAGCAGAGAGACAGCAGGCGAAAGCGAGAGAGAGGTGAAAGTTAGCGTAATGAGAAAGCAGGAGTGGGTTAGATCAAGAGAGAGAGAGAGAAAGAGAGAGCGGGATAGAGGGAGTAGGATAGTAGAGAGACGGAGAGCGAGCTGGGTAGATAGAGGAGAGAGCAGGGTAGAGATAGCGGGATAGAGAAATCGGAGTTGGGATAGATTGAGAGGGGGAGAGAGTTGAATAGTTGGAGGGAGAGAGAGCACAGTATAGAAAGGGAGAGAGCAGGATGGAGAGACCGATTCAGCATGAAAGAGAAAGAGAGAGTGGGATAGATCGAGAGGGCCAGGATATAGAGAGAGAGGAGAGTGCAATAGCGAGAGGGGGGAGAGAGATAGTGAGAGAGCACAGAGAGAGCAGGATAGAAGGGAGAGAGCACTAGATAATATGAGAGAGCTGAGATAGTGGGATGGAGGAGGAGAGATAGCAGAGAGTGCAGGATAGAGAGAGAGAGAGAGAGAGCTAAAAAGGGTGAGAGAGCCAGGAGATAGCGGGATAGAGAGAATGAGCAGAGAGCGCAGGATAAAAAGAGAGCGGGATAGATCGACAGAATGAAATAGAGAGGGAGCGGGATAGAGAGAAGGATAGAAAATACAGCAGAGAGAACCAGGATAGATAGAGAGTAGGGTAGAGAGATGGATTGAAATGTCAGTGCGGGATGGAGAGAGAGAAGAGGATATAGAGAGACGGGGAGAGAGTGGGTTTAGGGAGAGAGCTGGATAGAGAGAAAGGGGATAGAGAGAGGGAAAGAGCAGGATAGAGAGAGCGAGATAGATCGAGTGTGTGTGGGTAGACAGTGGGATAGAGGGTGCGTGAGACAGAGGGAGAGAGGGGTATAGAGAGCGAGGGTGGGCTAGACGGGCGATATAGTGAGAGGGAGCGGGATATAGCATGAGGGAGTGGGATAGAGAGGGCGGAGAGAGTGGGGTAGAGAGAGGTGGAGAGCAGGTGAGAGACAGTGACATAGATGGAGAGAGCTGGGTAGAGAGGAGAGAGCGTGATAGAGAAGGAACAGAGAGACAGCGATTGATAGAGGTGAGAGATAGCGAAATTGAGTAAGTGGGAGTGGGTTAGATCGAGAGGCAGAGAAAGAGAGAGCGGGATAGGGAGAAAGAGGCAGCGGGATAGTAGAGAGAGAGGGACCGGGATAGAGGGAGAGGGACCGGGGTAGAGGGAGAGGGAGCGGGATAGAGAGAGAACGCGAGAGGGAGAGAGAACGGGATAATTCGAGAGAGAGGGTGGAATAGATCGAGAGAGAGATCGGGATAGATTGAGAGAGAGAGGGATAGATCGAGAGCGTGGGATAGATTGAGAGAGAGCGAGGGATAGATCGAGAGAGAGAGGGATAGATTGAGAGAGAGAGGGATAGATTGAGAGAGAGATGGATAGATTGAGAGAGAGGGCGAGATAGATTGAGAGAGAGAGAGGGATAGTTCAAGAGATAGGGCAGGATAGATTGAGAGAGCGAGGGATAGATAGAGAGAGAGAGAGGGATAGATTGAGAGAGAGGGCGTGATAGATTGAGAGAGAGGGCGGGATAGATCGAGAGAGAGGGATAGATGGAGAGAGATCGATAGATCGAGAGAGAGAGAACATGATAGATCGAGAGAGAGGGATAGATCGAGAGAGAGAGGGATAGATCGAGAGAGAGAGGGATAGATTGAGAGAGAGAGGGATAGATTGAGAGAGAGAGGGATAGATTGATAGAGAGGGAGAGATAGATTGAGAAAGAGAGAGAGGGATAGTTCAAGAGAGAGGGCAGGATAGATTGAGAGAGAGGGATAGATTGAGAGAGAGAGAGGGATAGATTGAGATAGAGGGTGGGATAGATTGAGAGAGAGGGCGGGATAGATTGAGAGAGAGAGAGGGATAGATCGAGAGAGAGGGCGGGATAGATAGAGATAGGGATAGATGGAGAGAGATCGAGAGAGAGAGAGAACGTGATAGATCGAGAGAGAGGGATAGATCGAGAGAGATGGATAGATTGAGAGAGAGAGAGAGGGATAGATCGAGAGAGAGGGTGGGATGGATCGAGAGAGGGTGGGATAGATCGAGAGAGAGAGGGGTAGATCGAGAGAGAGAGAGAGGGATAAATCGAAAGAGAGAGGGATAGATCACGAGAGAGAGAGCCGGATAGATCGAGAGAGTGAGGGATAGATTGAGAGAGAGCGAGCGGGATAAATCAAGAGAGAGGGTGGAATAGATCGAGAGAGAGATTGGGAAAGATTGAGAGAGAGAGGGATAGATCGAGAGAGTGGGATAGATTGAGAGAGAGAGGGATAGATTGAGAGAGAGGGCGAGATAGATTGAGAGAGAGAGAGGGATAGTTCAAGAGAGAGGGCAGGATAGCTTGAGAGAGAGAGGGATAGATTGAGTGAGAGAGAGGGATAGATTGAGAGAGAGGGCGGGATAGATTGAGAGAGAGGGCGGGATAGATCGAGAGAGAGAGAGGGATAGATTGAGAGAGAGCGATAGATTGAGAGAGAGGGCGGGATAGATAGAGAGAGAGGGATAGGTGGAGAGAGATCGATAGATTGAGAGAGAGAGAACATGATAGATCGAGACAGAGGGATAGATCAAGAGAGAGAGGGATAGATCGAGAGAGAGAGGGATAGATTGAGAGAGAGAGGGATAGATTGAGAGAGAGAGAGGGATAGATTGAGAGAGAGGGCGGGATAGATAGAGAGAGAGGGATAGATGGAGAGAGATCGATAGATCGAGAGAGAGAGAGAACGTGATAGATCGAGAGAGAGAGATAGATCGAGAGAGATGGATAGATTGAGAGAGAGAGAGAGGGATAGACCGAGAGAGAGAGGGATAGATTGAGAGAGAGAGAGAGGGATAGATCGAGACAGAGAGTGGGATAGATTGGGAGAGGGTGGGATAGATCGAGAGAGAGAGGGATAGATCGAGAGAGAGAAAGATAAATCGAAAGAGAGAGGGAGAGATCAAGAGAGAGAGAGCCGGATAGATCGAGAGAGTGAGGGATAGATTGAGAGAGAGAGAGCGGGATAGATCGAGAGAGAGGGTGGAATAGATCGAGAGAGAGATCGGGATAGATTGAGAGAGAGAGGGATAGATCGAGAGAGTGGGATAGATTGAGAGAGAGCGAGGGATAGATCAAGAGAGAGAGGGATAGATCGAGAGAGAGAGGGATAGATTGAGAGAGAGGGATAGATTGAGAGAGAGAGGGATAGATTGAGAGAGAGAGGGATAGATCGAGAGAGAGAGGGATAGATTGATAGAGAGGGCGAGATAGATTGAGAGAGAGAGAGAGGGATATTTCAAGAGAGAGGGCTGGATAGATTGAGAGAGAGAGGGATAGATTGAGAGAGAGGGAGGGATAGATTGAGAGAGAGGGTGGGATAGATGGAGAGAGAGGGCGGTATAGATTGAGAGAGAGAGAGGGATAGATCGAGAGAGAGGGCGGGATAGATAGAGAGAGGGATAGATGGAGAGAGATCGATAGATCGAGAGAGAGAGAGAATGTGATAGATTGAGAGAGAGGGATAGATCGAGAGAGATGGATAGATTGAGAGAGAGAGGGATAGATCGAGAGAGAGGGTGGGATGGATCGAGAGGGTGGGATAGATCGAGAGAGAGAGGGATAGATCGAGAGAGAGAGAGGGATAAATCGAAAGAGAGAGGGATAGATCAAGAGAGAGAGAGCTGGATAGATCGAGAGAGTGAGGGATAGATTGAGAGAGAGCGAGCGGGATAGATCGAGAGAGAGGGTGGAATAGATCGAGAGAGAGATCGGGATAGATTGAGAGAGAGAGGGATAGATCGAGAGAGTGGGATAGATTGAGAGAGAGCGAGGGATAGATCAAGAGTGGGAGGGATAGATCGAGAGAGAGAGGGATAGATTGAGAGAGAGAGGGATAGCTTGAGAGAGAGAGGGATAGATTGAGAGAGAGGGCGAGATAGATTGAGAGAGAGAGAGGGATAGTTCAAGAGAGAGGGCAGGATAGCTTGAGAGAGAGAGGGATAGATTGAGAGATAGAGAGGGATTGATTGAGAGAGAGTGCCGGATAGATTGAGAGAGAGGGCGGGATAGATAGAGAGAGAGAGAGGGATAGATTGAGAGAGAGGGGTAGATTGAGAGAGAGGGCGGGATAGATAGAGAGAGAGGGATAGGTGGAGAGAGATCGATAGATCGAGAGAGAGAGAACATGATAGATCGAGAGAGAGGGATAGATCGAGAGAGAGAGGGATAGATCAAGAGAGAGAGGGATAGATTGAGAGAGAGAGGGATAGATTGAGAGAGAGAGGGATAGATTGCGAGCGAGGGCGAGATAGATTGAGAGAGAGAGAGGGATAGTTCAAGAGAGAGGGCAGGATAGATTGAGAGAGAGAGGGATAGATTGAGAGAGAGAGAGGGATAGATTGAGAGAGAGAGAGGGATAGATTGAGAGAGAGAGAGGGATAGATCGAGAGAGAGGGCGGGATAGATAGAGAGAGAGGGATAGGTGGAGAGAGATCGATAGATCGAGAGAGAGAGAACATGATAGATCGAGAGAGAGGGATAGATCGAGAGAGAGAGGGATAGATCAAGAGAGAGAGGGATAGATTGAGAGAGAGAGGGATAGATTGAAGAGAGAGAGGGATAGATTGCGAGCGAGGGCGAGATAGATTGAGAGAGAGAGAGGGGATAGTTCAAGAGAGAGGGCAGGATAGATGAGAGAGAGAGGGATAGATTGAGAGAGAGAGAGGGATAGATTGTGAGAGAGAGGAGAGGGATAGATGAGAGAGAGAGAGGGATAGATCGAGAGAGAGGGCGGGATAGATAGAGAGAGAGGGATAGTTGGAGAGAGATCGATAGATCGAGAGAGAGAGGAACGTGATAGATCGAGAGAGAGGGATAGATCGAGAGAGATGGATAGATTGAGAGAGTGAGGGAGGAGAGGGATAGATTGAGAGAGAGAGAGGGATAGATCGAGAGAGAGGGCGGGATAGATAGAGAGAGAGGGATAGGTGGAGAGAGATCGATAGATCGAGAGAGAGAGAACATGATAGATCGAGAGAGAGGGATAGATCGAGAGAGAGAGGGATAGATCAAGAGAGAGAGGGATAGATTGAGAGAGAGAGGGATAGATTGAGAGAGAGAGGGATAGATTGCGAGCGAGGGCGAGATAGATTGAGAGAGAGAGAGGGATAGTTCAAGAGAGAGGGCAGGATAGATTGAGAGAGAGAGGGATAGATTGAGAGAGAGAGAGGGATAGATTGAGAGAGAGAGAGAGGGATAGATTGAGAGAGAGAGAGGGATAGATCGAGAGAGAGGGCGGGATAGATAGAGAGAGAGGGATAGTTGGAGAGAGATCGATAGATCGAGAGAGAGAGAACGTGATAGATCGAGAGAGAGGGATAGATCGAGAGAGATGGATAGATTGAGAGAGAGAGAGGGGGATAGATCGAGAGAGAGAGGGATAGATTGAGAGAGAGAGAGAGGGATAGATCGAGAGAGAGAGTGGGATAGATTGAGAGATGGTGGGATAGATCGAGAGAGAGAGGGATAGATCGAGAGAGAGAGGGATAAATCGAAAGAGAGAGGGATAGATCAAGAGAGAGAGAGCCGGATAGATTGAGAGAGTGAGGGATAGATTGAGAGAGAGAGAGCGGGATAGATCGAGAGAGAGGGTGGAATAGATCGAGAGAGAGATCGGGATAGATTGAGAGAGAGAGGGATAGATCGAGAGAGTGGGATAGATTGAGAGAGAGCGAGGGATAGATCAAGAGAGAGAGGGATAGATCGAGAGAGAGAGGGATAGATTGAGAGAGAGAGGGATAGATTGAGAGAGAGAGGGATAGATTGAGAGAGAGAGAGGGATAGATCGAGAGAGAGAGGGATAGATTGAGAGAGAGAGGGATAGATTGAGAGAGAGATGGATAGATTGAGAGAGAGGGCGAGATAGATTGAGAGAGAGAGAGGGATAGTTCAAGAGAGAGGGCAGGATAGATTGAGAGAGCGAGGGATAGATTGAGAGAGAGAGAGGGATAGATTGAGAGAGAGAGGGGTAGATTGAGAGAGACAGAGCGATAGATCGAGAGAGAGAGGGATATATCGAGGGAGAGAGGGATAGATTGAGAGAGAGAGGGATAGATTGATAGAGAGGGCGAGATAGATTGAGAAAGACAGAGAGGGATAGTTCAAGAGAGAGGGCAGGATAGATTGAGAGAGAGGGATAGATGGAGAGAGAAAGAGAGATCGAGAGAGAGAGAGAACGTGATAGATCGAGAGAGAGGGATAGATCGAGAGAGATGGATAGATTGAGAGAGAGAGAGAGGATAGATGGAGAGAGAGGGTGGGATGGATCGAGAGAGGGTGGGATAGATCAAGAGAGAGAGGGATAGATCGAGAGAGAGAGAGAGGGATAAATCGAAAGAGAGAGGGATAGATCAAGAGAGAGAGAGCCGGATAGATCGAGAGAGTGAGGGATAGATTGAGAGAGAGCGAGCGGGATAAATCGAGAGAGAGGGTGGAATAGATCGAGAGAGAGATCGGGATAGATTGAGAGAGAGAGGGATAGATCGAGAGAGTGGGATAGATTGAGAGAGAGCGAGGGATAGATCAAGAGTGGGAGGGATAGATCGAGAGAGAGAGGGATAGATTGAGAGAGAGAGGGATAGCTTGAGAGAGAGAGGGATAGATTGAGAGAGAGGGCGAGATAGATTGAGAGAGAGAGAGGGATAGTTCAAGAGAGAGGGCAGGATAGCTTGAGAGAGAGAGGGATAGATTGAGAGAGAGAGAGGGATAGATTGAGAGAGAGGGCCGGATAGATTGCGAGAGAGGGCGGGATAGATCGAGAGAGAGAGAGGGATAGATTGAGAGAGAGGGGTAGATTGAGAGAGAGGGCGGGATAGATAGAGAGAGAGGGATAGGTGGAGAGAGATCGATAGATCGAGAGAGAGAGAACATGATAGATCGAGAGAGAGGGATAGATCGAGAGAGAGAGGGATAGATCAAGAGAGAGAGGGATAGATTGAGAGAGAGAGGGATAGATTGAGAGAGAGAGGGATAGATTGCGAGCGAGGGTGAGATAGATTGAGAGAGAGAGAGGGATAGTTCAAGAGAGAGGGCAGGATAGATTGAGAGAGAGAGGGATAGATTGAGAGAGAGAGAGGGATAGATTGAGAGAGAGAGAGAGGGATAGATTGAGAGAGAGAGAGGGATAGATCGAGAGAGAGGGCGGGATAGATAGAGAGAGAGGGATAGTTGGAGAGAGATCGATAGATCGAGAGAGAGAGAACGTGATAGATCGAGAGAGAGGGATAGATCGAGAGAGATGGATAGATTGAGAGAGAGAGAGGGGGATAGATCGAGAGAGAGAGGGATAGATTGAGAGAGAGAGAGAGGGATAGATCGAGAGAGAGAGTGGGATAGATTGAGAGATGGTGGGATAGATCGAGAGAGAGAGGGATAGATCGAGAGAGAGAGGGATAAATCGAAAGAGAGAGGGATAGATCAAGAGAGAGAGAGCCGGATAGATTGAGAGAGTGAGGGATAGATTGAGAGAGAGAGAGCGGGATAGATCGAGAGAGAGGGTGGAATAGATCGAGAGAGAGATCGGGATAGATTGAGAGAGAGAGGGATAGATCGAGAGAGTGGGATAGATTGAGAGAGAGCGAGGGATAGATCAAGAGAGAGAGGGATAGATCGAGAGAGAGAGGGATAGATTGAGAGAGAGAGGGATAGATTGAGAGAGAGAGGGATAGATTGAGAGAGAGAGAGGGATAGATCGAGAGAGAGAGGGATAGATTGAGAGAGAGAGGGATAGATTGAGAGAGAGATGGATAGATTGAGAGAGAGGGCGAGATAGATTGAGAGAGAGAGAGGGATAGTTCAAGAGAGAGGGCAGGATAGATTGAGAGAGCGAGGGATAGATTGAGAGAGAGAGAGGGATAGATTGAGAGAGAGAGGGGTAGATTGAGAGAGACAGAGCGATAGATCGAGAGAGAGAGGGATATATCGAGGGAGAGAGGGATAGATTGAGAGAGAGAGGGATAGATTGATAGAGAGGGCGAGATAGATTGAGAAAGACAGAGAGGGATAGTTCAAGAGAGAGGGCAGGATAGATTGAGAGAGAGGGATAGATGGAGAGAGAAAGAGAGATCGAGAGAGAGAGAGAACGTGATAGATCGAGAGAGAGGGATAGATCGAGAGAGATGGATAGATTGAGAGAGAGAGAGAGGATAGATGGAGAGAGAGGGTGGGATGGATCGAGAGAGGGTGGGATAGATCAAGAGAGAGAGGGATAGATCGAGAGAGAGAGAGAGGGATAAATCGAAAGAGAGAGGGATAGATCAAGAGAGAGAGAGCCGGATAGATCGAGAGAGTGAGGGATAGATTGAGAGAGAGCGAGCGGGATAAATCGAGAGAGAGGGTGGAATAGATCGAGAGAGAGATCGGGATAGATTGAGAGAGAGAGGGATAGATCGAGAGAGTGGGATAGATTGAGAGAGAGCGAGGGATAGATCAAGAGTGGGAGGGATAGATCGAGAGAGAGAGGGATAGATTGAGAGAGAGAGGGATAGCTTGAGAGAGAGAGGGATAGATTGAGAGAGAGGGCGAGATAGATTGAGAGAGAGAGAGGGATAGTTCAAGAGAGAGGGCAGGATAGCTTGAGAGAGAGAGGGATAGATTGAGAGAGAGAGAGGGATAGATTGAGAGAGAGGGCCGGATAGATTGAGAGAGAGGGCGGGATAGATCGAGAGAGAGAGAGGGATAGATTGAGAGAGAGGGGTAGATTGAGAGAGAGGGCGGGATAGATAGAGAGAGAGGGATAGGTGGAGAGAGATCGATAGATCGAGAGAGAGAGAACATGATAGATCGAGAGAGAGGGATAGATCGAGAGAGAGAGGGATAGATCAAGAGAGAGAGGGATAGATTGAGAGAGAGAGGGATAGATTGAGAGAGAGAGGGATAGATTGCGAGCGAGGGCGAGATAGATTGAGAGAGAGAGAGGGATAGTTCAAGAGAGAGGGCAGGATAGATTGAGAGAGAGAGGGATAGATTGAGAGAGAGAGAGGGATAGATTGAGAGAGAGAGAGGGATAGATTGAGAGAGAGAGAGGGATAGATCGAGAGAGAGGGCGGGATAGATAGAGAGAGAGGGATAGGTGGAGAGAGATCGATAGATCGAGAGAGAGAGAACATGATAGATCGAGAGAGAGGGATAGATCGAGAGAGAGAGGGATAGATCAAGAGAGAGAGGGATAGATTGAGAGAGAGAGGGATAGATTGAGAGAGAGAGGGATAGATTGCGAGCGAGGGCGAGATAGATTGAGAGAGAGAGAGGGATAGTTCAAGAGAGAGGGCAGGATAGATTGAGAGAGAGAGGGATAGATTGAGAGAGAGAGAGGGATAGATTGAGAGAGAGAGAGAGGGATAGATTGAGAGAGAGAGAGGGATAGATCGAGAGAGAGGGCGGGATAGATAGAGAGAGAGGGATAGTTGGAGAGAGATCGATAGATCGAGAGAGAGAGAACGTGATAGATCGAGAGAGAGGGATAGATCGAGAGAGATGGATAGATTGAGAGAGAGAGAGGGGGATAGATCGAGAGAGAGAGGGATAGATTGAGAGAGAGAGAGAGGGATAGATCGAGAGAGAGAGTGGGATAGATTGAGAGATGGTGGGATAGATCGAGAGAGAGAGGGATAGATCGAGAGAGAGAGGGATAAATCGAAAGAGCGAGGGATAGATCAAGAGAGAGAGAGCCGGATAGATTGAGAGAGTGAGGGATAGATTGAGAGAGAGAGAGCGGGATAGATCGAGAGAGAGGGTGGAATAGATCGAGAGAGAGATCGGGATAGATTGAGAGAGAGAGGGATAGATCGAGAGAGTGGGATAGATTGAGAGAGAGCGAGGGATAGATCAAGAGAGAGAGGGATAGATCGAGAGAGAGAGGGATAGATTGAGAGAGAGAGGGATAGATTGAGAGAGAGAGGGATAGATTGAGAGAGAGAGAGGGATAGATCGAGAGAGAGAGGGATAGATTGAGAGAGAGAGGGATAGATTGAGAGAGAGATGGATAGATTGAGAGAGAGGGCGAGATAGATTGAGAGAGAGAGAGGGATAGTTCAAGAGAGAGGGCAGGATAGATTGAGAGAGCGAGGGATAGATTGAGAGAGAGAGAGGGATAGATTGAGAGAGAGAGGGGTAGATTGAGAGAGACAGAGCGATAGATCGAGAGAGAGAGGGATATATCGAGGGAGAGAGGGATAGATTGAGAGAGAGAGGGATAGATTGATAGAGAGGGCGAGATAGATTGAGAAAGACAGAGAGGGATAGTTCAAGAGAGAGGGCAGGATAGATTGAGAGAGAGGGATAGATGGAGAGAGAAAGAGAGATCGAGAGAGAGAGAGAACGTGATAGATCGAGAGAGAGGGATAGATCGAGAGAGATGGATAGATTGAGAGAGAGAGAGAGGATAGATGGAGAGAGAGGGTGGGATGGATCGAGAGAGGGTGGGATAGATCAAGAGAGAGAGGGATAGATCGAGAGAGAGAGAGAGGGATAAATCGAAAGAGAGAGGGATAGATCAAGAGAGAGAGAGCCGGATAGATCGAGAGAGTGAGGGATAGATTGAGAGAGAGCGAGCGGGATAAATCGAGAGAGAGGGTGGAATAGATCGAGAGAGAGATCGGGATAGATTGAGAGAGAGAGGGATAGATCGAGAGAGTGGGATAGATTGAGAGAGAGCGAGGGATAGATCAAGAGAGAGAGGGATAGATCGAGAGAGAGAGGGATAGATTGAGAGAAAGAGGGATAGATTGAGAGAGAGGGCGAGATAGATTGAGAGAGAGAGAGGGATAGTTCAAGAGAGAGGGCAGGATAGCTCGAGAGAGAGAGGGATAGATTGAGAAAGAGAGTGGGATAGATTGAGAGAGAGGGCGGGATAGATTGAGAGAGAGGGTGGGATAGATCGAGAGAGAGAGAGGGATAGATTGAGAGAGCGGGATAGATTGAGAGAGAGGGCGGGATAGATAGAGAGAGAGGGATAGGTGGAGAGAGATCGAAAGATCGAGAGAGAGAGAACATGATAGATCGAGACAGAGGGATAGATCGAGAGAGAGAGGGATAGATCGAGAGAGAAAGGGATAGATTGAGAGAGAGAGGGATAGATTGAGAGAGAGTGAGGGATAGATCGAGAGAGAGAGGGATAGATGGAGAGAGATCGATAGATCAAGAGAGAGAGAGAACGTGATAGATCGAGAGAGAGGGATAGATCGAGAGAGATGGATAGATTGAGAGAGAGAGAGAGGGATAGATCGAGAGAGAGAGGGATAGATTGAGAGAGAGAGAGAGGGATAGATCGAGAGAGAGAGTGGGATAGATTGGGACAGGGTGGGATAGATCGAGAGAGAGAGGGATAGATCGAGAGAGAGAGGGATAAATCGAAAGAGAGAGGGATAGATCAAGAGAGAGAGAGCCGCATAGATCGAGAGAGTTAGGGATAGATTGAGAGAGAGAGAGCGGGATAGATCGAGAGAGAGGGTGGAATAGATCGAGAGAGAGATCGGGATAGATTGAGAGAGAGAGGGATAGATCAAGAGAGTGGGATAGATTGAGAGAGAGCGAGGGATAGATCAAGAGAGAGAGGGATAGATCGAGAGAGAGAGGGATAGATCGAGAGAGAGAGGGATAGATTGAGAGAGAGAGGGATAGATCGAGAGAGAGGGATAGTTCGAGAGAGAGAGGGATAGATTGAGAGAGAGAGGGATAGATTGAGAGAGAGGGCGAGATAGATTGAGAGAGAGAGAGGGATAGTTCAAGAGAGAGGGCAAGATAGATTGAGAGAGAGCGGGATAGATTGAGAGAGAGAGAGGGATAGATTGAGAGAGAGGGCATGATAGATTGAGAGAGAGGGCGGGATAGATCGAGAGAGAGGAGGGATAGATTGAGAGAGAGGGTGGGATAGATGGAGAGTGAGGGCTAGATGGAGAGAGATCGATAGATCGAGAGAGAGGCATAGATCGAGAGAGAGAGGGATAGATCGAGAGAGAGAGGGATAGATTGAGAGAGAGAGGGATAGATTGAGAGAGACAGAGGGATAGATCGAGAGAGAGAGGGATAGATCGAGGGAGAGAGGGTTAGATTGAGAGAGAGAGGGATAGATTGATAGAGAGGGCGAGATAGATTGAGAGAGAGAGAGAGGGATATTTCAAGAGAGAGGGCAGGATAGATTGAGAGAGAGAGGGATTGATTGAGAGAGAGAGAGGGATAGATTGAGAGAGAGGGTGGGATAGATTGAGAGAGAGGGCGGGATAGATTGAGAGAGAGAGAGGGATAGATCGAGAGAGAGGGCGGGATAGATAGAGAGAGGGATAGATGGAGAGAGATCGATAGATCGAGAGAGAGAGAGAACGTGATAGATCGAGAGAGAGAGAGAGGGATAGATCGAGAGAGAGGGCGGGATATATAGAGAGAGAGGGATAGATGGAGAGAGATCGATAGATCAAGAGAGAGAGAACATGATAGATCAAGAGAGAGGGATAGATCGAGAGAGAGAGGGATATATCGAGGGAGATGGATATGTTGAGAGAGAGAGAGAGGGATAGATCGAGAGAGAGGGATAGATTGATAGAGAGGGCGAGATAGATTGAGAGAGAGAGAGAGGGATAGTTCAAGAGAGAGGGCAGGATAGATTGAGAGAGAGAGGGATAGATTGAGAGAGAGAGAGGGATAGATTGAGAGCGAGGGTGGGATAGATGGAGAGAGAGGGCGGGATAGATTGAGAGAGAGAGAGGGATAGATCGAAAGAGAGAGAGGGATAGATCGAGAGAGAGGGCGGGATAGATAGAGAGAGGGGATAGGCGGAGAGAGATCGATAGATCGAGAGAGAGAGAACATGATAGATCGAGAGAGAGGGATAGATCGAGAGAGAGAGAGGGATAGATCGAGGGAGATGCATAGGTTGAGAGAGAGAGAGAGGGATAGATCGAGAGAGAGGGATAGATTGAGAGAGAGCGAGGGATAGATCAAGAGAGAGAGGGATAGATCGAGAGAGAGAGGGATAGATTGAGAGAGAGAGGGATAGATTGAGAGAGAGAGGGATAGATTGAGAGAGAGAGGGATAGATTGAGAGAGAGAGGGATAGATTGAGAGAGAGGGCGAGATAGATTGAGAGAGAGAGAGGGATAGTTCAAGAGAGAGGGCAGGATAGATTGAGAGAGAGAGGGATAGATTGAGAGATAGAGAGGGATAGATTGAGAGAGAGGGCGTGATAGATTGAGAGAGAGGGCGGGATAGATCGAGAGAGAGGGAGGGATAGATTGAGAGAGAGGGCGGGATAGATGGAGAGATAGGGCTAGATGGAGAGAGATCGATAGATCGAGAGAGAGGGATAGATCGAGAGAGAGAGGGATAGATCGAGAGAGAGAGAGATAGATCGAGAGAGAGAGGGATAGATTGAGAGACACAGAGGGGTAGATCGAGAGAGAGAGGGATAGATCGAGGGAGAGAGGGATAGATTGAGAGAGAGAGGGATAGATTGATAGAGAGGGTGAGATAGATTGAGAGAGAGAGAGAGGGATATTTCAAGAGAGAGTGAAGGATAGATTGAGAGAGAGAGGGATAGATTGAGAGAGAGGGCGGTATAGATTGAGAGAGAGAGAGGGATAGATCGAGAGAGAGGGCGGGATAGATAGAGAGAGGGATAGATGGAGAGAGATCGATAGATCGAGAGAGAGAGAGAACGTGATAGATCGAGAGAGAGGGATAGATCGAGAGAGATGGATGGATTGAGAGAGAGAGGGATAGTTCGAGAGAGAGGGTGGGATGGATCGAGAGAGGGTGGGATAGATCGAGAG
The DNA here is from genome assembly GCF_017639515.1 of Carcharodon carcharias. Taxonomy (NCBI): domain Eukaryota; kingdom Metazoa; phylum Chordata; class Chondrichthyes; order Lamniformes; family Lamnidae; genus Carcharodon; species Carcharodon carcharias. The sequence continues at coordinate 1,302,673 of NW_024470849.1, forward strand.
AGAGAGGGATAGATCGAGAGAGAGAGAGGGATAAATCGAAAGAGAGAGGGATAGATCAAGAGAGACAGAGCCGGATAGATCGAGAGAGTGAGGGATAGATTGAGAGAGAGCGAGCGGGATAGATCGAGAGAGAGGGTGGAATAGATCGAGAGAGAGATCGGGATAGATTGAGAGAGAGAGGGATAGATCGAGAGAGTGGGAGAGATTGAGAGAGAGCGAGGGATAGATCAAGAGAGAGAGGGATAGATCGAGAGAGAGAGGGATAGATTGAGAGAGAGAGGGATAGATTGAGAGAGAGAGGGGTAGATTGAGAGAGAGGGCGGGATATATAGAGAGAGAGGGATAGGTGGAGAGAGATCAATAGATCGAGAGAGAGAGAACATGATAGATCGAGAGAGAGGGATAGATCGAGAGAGAGAGGGATAGATCGAGAGAGAGAGGGATAGATTGAGAGAGAGAGGGATAGATTGAGAGAGAGAGGGATAGATTGAGAGCGAGGGCGAGATAGATTGAGAGAGAGAGAGGGATAGTTCAAGAGAGAGGGCAGGATAGATTGAGAGAGAGAGGGATAGATTGAGAGAGAGAGAGGGATAGATTGAGAGAGAGAGAGGGATAGGTTGAGAGAGAGAGAGGGATACATCGAGAGAGAGGGCGGGATAGATAGAGAGAGAGGCATAGATGGAGAGAGATCGATAGATCGAGAGAGAGAGAACGTGATAGATCGAGAGAGAGGGATAGATCGAGAGTGATGGATAGATTGAGAGAGAGAGAGAGGGATAGATCGAGAGAGAGAGGGATAGATTGAGAGAGAGAGAGAGGGATAGATCGAGAGAGAGAGGGATAAATCGAAAGAGAGAGGGATAGATCAAGAGAGAGAGAGCCGGATAGATTGAGAGAGTGAGGGATAGATTGAGAGAGAGAGCGGGATAGATCGAGAGAGAGGGTGGAATAGATCGAGAGAGAGATTGGGATAGATTGAGAGAGAGAGGGATAGATCGAGAGAGTGGGATAGATTGAGAGAGAGAGGGATAGATTGAGAGAGTGATAGATAGATTGAGAGAGAGGGCGAGATAGATTGAGAGAGAGAGAGGGATAGTTCAAGAGAGAGGGCAGGATAGATTGAGAGAGCGAGGGATAGATTGAGAGAGAGAGAGGGATAGATTGAGAGAGAGGGCGTGATAGATTGAGAGAGAGGGCAGGATAGATCGAGAGAGAGGGAGGGATAGATTGAAAGAGAGGGCGGGATAGATGGAGAGAGAGGGCTAGATGGAGAGAGATCGATAGATCGAGAGAGAGAGAACATGATAGATCGAAAGAGAGGGATAGATCGAGAGAGAGAGGGATAGATCGAGAGAGAGAGGGATAGATTGAGAGAGAGAGGGGTAGATTGAGAGAGACAGAGGGATAGATCGAGAGAGAGAGGGATAGATCGAGGGAGAGAGGGATAGATTGAGAGAGACAGGGATAGATTGATAGACAGGGCGAGATAGACTGAGAAAGAGAGAGAGGGATAGTTCAAGAGAGAGGGCAGGATAGATTGAGAGAGAGGGATAGATTGAGAGAGAGAGAGGGATAGATTGAGAGCGAGGGCGGGATAGATTGAGAGAGAGGGCGGGATAGATTGAGAGAGAGAGAGGGATAGATCGAGAGGGAAGGCGGGATAGATAGAGAGAGGGATAGATGGAGAGAGATCGAGAGATCGAGAGAGAGAGAGAACGTGATAGATCGAGAGAGAGGGATAGATCGAGAGAGATGGATAGATTGAGAGAGAGAGAGATAGATCGAGAGAGAGGGTGGGATGGATCGAGAGAGGGTGGGATAGATCGAGAGAGAGAGGGATAGATCGAGAGAGAGAGAGGGATAAATCGAAAGAGGGAGGGATAGATCAAGAGAGAGAGAGCCGGATAGATCGAGAGAGTGAGGGATAGATTGAGAGAGAGCGAGCGGGATAGATCGAGAGAGAGTGTGGAATAGATCGAGAGAGAGATCGGGATAGATTGAGAGAGAGAGGGATAGATCGAGAGAGTGGGATAGATTGAGAGAGAGCGAGGGATAGATCAAGAGAGGGAGGGATAGATCGAGAGAGAGAGGGATAGATTGAGAGAGAGAGGGATAGATTGAGAGAGAGGGCGAGATAGATTGAGAGAGAGAGAGTGATAGTTCAAGAGAGAGGGCAGGATAGCTTGAGAGAGAGAGGGATAGATTGAGAGAGAGAGAGGGATATATTGAGAGAGAGGGCAGGATAGATTGAGAGAGAGGGTGGGATAGATCGAGAGAGAGAGAGGGATAGATTGAGAGAGAGGGGTAGATTGAGAGAGAGGGCGGGATAGATAGAGAGAGAGGGATAGGTGGAGAGAGATCGATAGATCGAGAGAGAGAGAACATGATAGATCGAGACAGAGGGATAGATCGAGAGAGAGAGGGATATATCGAGGGAGATGGATAGGTTGAGAGAGAGAGAGAGGGATAGATCGAGAGAGAGTGATAGATTGATAGAGAGGGCGAGATAGATTGAGAGAGAGAGAGAGGGATAGTTCAAGAGAGAGGGCAGGATAGATTGAGAGAGAGAGGGATAGATTGAGAGAGAGAGAGGGATAGATTGAGAGCGAGGGTGGGATAGATGGAGAGAGAGGGCGGGCTAGATTGAGAGAGAGAGAGGGATAGATGGAAAGAGAGAGAGGGATCGATCGAGAGAGAGGTCGGGATAGATAGAGAGAGAGGGATAGATGGAGAGAGATCGATAGATCGAGAGAGAGAGAACATGATAGATCGAGAGAGAGGGATAGATCGAGAGAGAGAGGGATAGATCGAGGGAGATGGATAGGTTGAGAGAGAGAGAGAGGGATAGATCGAGAGAGAGGGATAGATTGAGAGAGAGCGAGCGATAGATCAAGAGAGAGAGGGATAGATCGAGCGGGAGAGGGATAGATCGAGAGAGAGAGGGATAGATTGAGAGAGAGAGGGATAGATTGAGAGAGAGAGGGATAGATCGAGAGAGAGGGATAGATTGAGAGAGAGAGGGATAGATTGAGAGAGAGAGGGATAGATTGAGAGAGAGGGCGAGATAGATTGAGAGAGAGAGAGGGATAGTTCAAGAGAGAGGGCAGGATAGATTGAGAAAGAGAGGGATAGATTGAGAGAGAGAGAGGGATAGATTGAGAGAGAGGGCGTCATAGATTGAGAGAGAGGGCGGGATAGATCGAGAGAGAGGGAGGGATAGATTGAGAGAGAGGGCGGGATAGATGGAGAGATAGGGCTAGATGGAGAGAGATCGATAGATCGAGAGAGAGGGATAGATCGAGAGAGAGAGGGATAGATCGAGAGAGAGAGAGATAGATTGAGAGAGAGAGGGATAGATTGAGAGACACAGAGGGATAGATCGAGAGAGAGAGGGATAGATCGAGGGAGAGAGGGATAGATTGAGAGAGAGAGGGATAGATTGATAGAGAGGGCGAGATAGATTGAGAGAGAGAGAGAGGGATATTTCAAGAGAGAGGGAAGGATAGATTGAGAGAGAGAGGGATAGATTGAGAGAGAGAGAGGGATGGATTGAGAGCGAGGGTGGGATAGATTGAGAGAGAGGGCGGTATAGATTGAGAGAGAGAGAGGGATAGATCGAGAGAGAGGGCGGGATAGATAGAGAGAGGGATAGATGGAGAGAGATCGATAGATCGAGAGAGAGAGAGAACGTGATAGATCGAGACAGAGGGATAGATCGAGAGAGATGGATGGATTGAGAGAGAGAGGGATAGTTCGAGAGAGAGGGTGGGATGGATCGAGAGAGGGTGGGATAGATCGAGAGAGAGAGGGACAGATCGAGAGAGAGAGAGGGATAAATCGAAAGAGAGAGGGATAGATCAAGAGAGACAGAGCCGGATAGATCGAGAGAGTAAGGGATAGATTGAGAGAGAGCGAGCGGGATAGATCGAGAGAGAGGGTGGAATAGATCGAGAGAGAGATCGGGATAGATTGAGAGAGAGAGGGATAGATCGAGAGAGTGGGATAGATTGATAGAGAGCGAGGGATAGATCAAAAGAGGGAGGGATAGATCGAGAGAGAGAGGGATAGATTGAGAGAGAGAGGGATAGATTGAGAGAGAGAGGGATAGATTGAGAGAGAGGGCGAGATAGATTGAGAGAGAGAGAGGGATAGTTCAAGAGAGAGGGCAGGATAGCTTGAGAGAGAGAGGGATAGATTGAGAGAGAGAGAGGGATAGATTGAGAGAGAGGGCCGGATAGATTTAGAGAGAGGGCAGGATAGATCGAGAGAGAGAGAGGGATAGATTGAGAGAGAGGGGTAGATTGAGAGAGAGGGCGGGATAGATAGAGAGAGAGGGATAGGTGGAGAGAGATCGATAGATCGAGAGAGAGAGAACATGATAGATCGAGAGAGAGGGATAGATCGAGAGAGAGAGGGATAGATCGAGAGAGAGAGGGATAGATTGAGAGAGAGAGGGATAGATTGAGAGAGAGAGGGATAGATTGAGAGCGAGGGCGAGATAGATTGAGAGAGAGAGAGGGATAGTTCAAGAGAGAGGGCAGGATAGATTGAGAGAGAGAGGGATAGATTGAGAGAGAGAGAGGGATAGATTGAGAGAGAGAGAGGGATAGATTGAGAGAGAGAGAGGGATAGATCGATAGAGAGGGCGGGATAGATAGAGAGAGAGGGATAGATGGAGAGAGATCGATAGATCGAGAGAGAGTGAACGTGATAGATCGAGAGAGAGGGATAGATCGAGAGAGATGGATTGATTGAGAGAGAGAGAGAGGGATAGATCGAGAGAGAGAGGGATAAATCGAAAGAGAGAGGGATAGATCAAGAGAGAGAGAGCCGGATAGATTGAGAGAGTGAGGGATAGATTGAGAGAGAGAGCGGGATAGATCGAGAGAGAGGGTGGAATAGATCGAGAGAGAGATCGGGATTGATTGAGAGAGAGAGGGATAGATCGAGAGAGTGGGATAGATTGAGAGAGAGTGAGGGATAGATCAAGAGAGAGAGGGATAGATTGAGAGAGAGAGGGATAGATTGAGAGAGAGAGAGGGATAGATCGAGAGAGAGAGGGATAGATTGAGAGAGAGAGGGATAGATTGAGAGAGAGATGGATAGATTGAGAGAGAGGGCGAGATAGATTGAGAGAGAGAGAGGGATAGTTCAAGAGAGAGGGCAGGATAGATTGAGAGAGCGAGGGATAGATTGAGAGAGAGAGAGGGATAGATTGAGAGAGAGGGCGTGATAGATTGAGAGAGAGGGCGGGATAGATTGAGAGAGAGGGAGGGATAGATTGAAAGAGAGGGCGGGATAGATGGAGAGAGAGGGCTAGATGGAGAGAGATCGATAGATCGAGAGAGAGAACATGATAGATCGAGAGAGAGGGATAGATCGAGAGAGAGAGGGATAGATCGAGAGAGAGAGGGATAGATTGAGAGAGAGAGGGGTAGATTGAGAGAGACAGAGGGATAGATTGAGAGAGAGAGGGATAGATCGAGGGAGAGAGGGATAGATTGAGAGAGAGAGGGATAGATTGATGGAGAGGGTGAGATAGATTGAGAAAGAGAGAGAGGGATAGTTCAAGAGAGAGGGCAGGATAGATTGAGAGAGAGGGATAGATTGAGAGAGAGAGAGGGATAGATTGAGAGCGAGGGCGGGATAGATTGAGAGAGAGGGCGGGATAGATTGAGAGAGAGAGAGGGATAGATCGAGAGAGAAGGCGGGATAGATAGAGAGAGGGATAGATGGAGAGAGATCGAGAGATCGAGAGAGAGAGAGAACGTGATAGATCGAGAGAGATGGATAGATTGAGAGAGAGAGAGAGGGATAGATCGAGAGAGAGGGTGGGATGGATCGAGAGAGGGTGGGATAGATTGAGAGAGAGAGGGATAGATCGAGAGAGAGAGAGAGGGATAAATCGAAAGAGAGAGGGATAGATCAAGAGAGAGAGAGCCGGATTCATCGAGAGAGTGAGGGATAGATTGAGAGAGAGCGAGCGGGACAAATCGAGAGAGAGGGTGGAATAGATCGAGAGAGAGATCGGGATAGTTTGAAAGAGAGAGGGATAGATCAAGAGAGTGGGATAGATTGAGAGAGAGCGAGGGATAGATCAAGAGAGAGAGGGATAGATCAAGAGAGAGAGGGATAGTTTGAGAGAAAGAGGGATAGATTGAGAGAGAGGGCGAGATAGATTGAGAGAGAGAGAGGGATAGTTCAAGAGAGAGGGCAGGATAGCTTGAGAGAGAGAGGGATAGATTGAGAGAGAGAGAGGGATAGATTGAGAGAGAGGGCAGGTAGATTGAGAGAGAGGGCGGGATAGATCGAGAGAGAGAGAGGGATAGATTGAGAGAGAGGGATAGTTTGAGAGAGAGGGCGGGATAGATAGAGAGAGAGGGATAGGTGGAGAGAGATCGATAGATCGAGAGAGAGAGAACATGATAGATCGAGACAGAGGGATAGATCGAGAGAGAGAGGGATAGATCGAGAGAGAAAGGGATAGATTGAGAGAGAGAGGGATAGATTGAGAGAGAGAGAGGGATAGATCGAGAGAGAGGGCGGGATAGATAGAGAGAGAGGGATAGATGGAGAGAGATCGATAGATCGAGAGAGAGAGAGAACGTGATAGATCGAGAGAGAGGGATAAATCGAGAGGGATGGATAGATTGAGAGAGGGAGAGAGGGATAGATCGAGAGAGAGAGGGATAGATTGAGAGAGAGAGAGAGGGATAGATCGAGAGAGAGAGTGGGATAGATTGGGACAGGGTGGGATAGATCGAGAGAGAGAGGGACAGATCGATAGAGAGAGGGATAAATCGAAAGAGAGAGGGATAGATCAAGAGAGAGAGAGCCGCATAGATCGAGAGAGTGAGGGATAGATTGAGAGAGAGAGAGCGGGATAGATCGAGAGAGAGGGTGGAATAGATCGAGAGAGAGATCGGGATAGATTGAGAGAGAGAGGGATAGATCGAGAGAGTGGGATAGATTGAGAGAGAGCGAGGGATAGATCAAGAGAGAGAGGGATAGATTGAGAGAGAGAGGGATAGATCGAGAGAGAGAGGGATAGATTGAGAGAGAGAGGGATAGATTGAGAGAGAGAGGGATAGATTGAGAGAGAGGGCGAGATAGATTGAGAGAGAGAGAGGGATAGTTCAAGAGAGAGGGCAGGATAGATTGAGAGAGAGAGGGATAGATTGAGAGAGAGAGAGGGATAGATTGAGAGAGAGGGCGGGATAGATGGAGAGAGAGGGCTAGATGGAGAGAGATCGATAGATCGAGAGAGAGGGATAGATCGAGAGAGAGAGGGATAGATCGAGAGAGAGAGGAATAGATTGAGAGAGAGAGGGATAGATTGAGAGAGACAGAGGGATAGATCGAGAGAGAGAGGGATAGATCGAGGGAGAGAGGGATAGATTGAGAGAGAGAGGGATAGATTGAGAGAGACAGAGGGATAGATCGAGAGAGAGAGGGATAGATCGAGGGAGAGAGGGATAGATTGAGAGAGAGAGGGATAGATTGATAGAGAGGGCGAGATAGATAGAGAGAGAGAGAGGGATATTTCAAGAGAGAGGGCAGGATAGATTGAGAGAGAGAGGGATAGATTGAGAGAGAGAGAGGGATAGATTGAGAGAGAGGGTGGGATAGATTGAGAGAGAGGGCGGGATAGATTGAGAGAGAGAGAGGGATAGATCGAGAGAGAGGGCGGGATAGATAGAGAGAGGGATAGATGTTGAGAGAGCGATAGATCGAGAGAGAGAGAGAACGTGATATATCGAGAGAGAGGGATAGATCGAGAGAGATGGATAGATTGAGAGAGAGGGGGATAGATCGAGAGAGAGGGTGGGATGGATCGAGAGAGGGTGGGATAGATCGAGAGAGAGAGGGATAGATCGAGAGAGAGAGGGATAAATCGAAAGAGAGAGGGATAGATCAAGAGAGAGAGAGCCGGATAAATCGAGAAAGTGAGGGATAGATTGAGAGAGAGCGAGCGGGATAGATCGAGAGAGATGGTGGAATAGATCGAGAGAGAGATCGGGATAGATTGAGAGAGAGAGGGATAGATCAAGAGAGTGGGATAGATTGTGAGAGAGCGAGGGATAGATCAAGAGAGGGAGGGATAGATCGAGAGAGAGAGGGATAGATTGAGAGAGAGAGGGATAGATTGAGAGAGAGAGGGATAGATTGAGAGAGAGGGCAGGATAGCTTGAGAGAGAGAGGGATAGATTGAGAGAGAGGGGTAGATTGAGAGAGAGGGCGGGATAGATAGAGAGAGAGGGATAGGTGGAGAGAGATCGATAGATCAAGAGAGAGAGAACATGATAGATCGAGACAGAGGGATAGATCGAGAGAGAGAGGGATAGATCGAGAGAGAGAGGGATAGATTGAGAGAGAGAGGGATAGATTGAGAGAGAGAGGGATAGATCGAGAGAGAGGGCGAGATAGATTGAGAGAGAGAGAGAGGGATAGTTCAAGAGAGAGGATAGGATAGATTGAGAGAGAGAGGGATAGATTGAGAGAGAGAGAGGGATAGATTTAGAGCGAGGGTGGGATAGATGGAGAGAGAGGGCGGTATAGATTGACAGAGAGAGAGGGATAGATCGAGAGAGAGAGAGAGGGATAGATCGAGACAGAGGGCAGGATAGATAGAGAGAGAGGGATAGATGGAGAGAGATCGATAGATCAAGAGAGAGAGAACATGATAGATCGAGAGAGAGGGATAGATCGAGAGAGAGAGGGATATATCGAGGGAGATGGATAGGTTGAGAGAGAGAGAGAGGGATAGATCGAGAGAGAGGGATAGATTAATAGAGAGGGCGAGATAGATTGAGAGAGAGAGAGAGGGATAGTTCAGAAGAGAGGGCAGGATAGATTGAGAGAGAGAGGGATAGATTGAGAGAGAGAGGGATAGATTGAGAGCGAGGGTGGGATAGATGGAGAGAGAGGGCGGGATAGATCGAGAGAGAGAGAGGGATAGATCGAAAGAGAGAGAGGGATAGATCGAGAGAGAGGGCTGGATAGATAGAGAGAGAGGGATAGATGGAGAGAGATCGATAGATCAAGAGAGAGAGAACATGATAGATCGAGACAGAGGGATAGATCGAGAGAGAGAGGGATAGATCGAGAGAGAGAGGGATAGATTGAGAGAGAGAGGGATAGATTGAGAGAGAGAGGGATACATTGATAGAGAGGGTGAGATAGATTGAGAGAGAGAGAGAGGGATAGTTCAAGAGAGAGGGTAGGATAGATTGTGAGAGAGAGGGATAGATTGAGAGAGAGAGAGGGATAGATTTAGAGCGAGGGTGGGATAGATGGAGAGAGAGGGCGGGATAGATTGATAGAGAGAGAGGGATAGATCGAGAGAGAGAGTGAGGGATAGATGGAGAGAGAGGGCAGGATAGATAGAGAGAGGGTTAGATGGAGAGAGATCGATAGATCAAGAGAGAGAGAACATGATAGATCGAGAGAGAGGGATAGATCGAGAGAGAGAGGGATATATCGAGGGAGATGGATAGGTTGAGAGAGAGAGAGAGGGATAGATCGAGAGAGAGGGCAGGATAGATTGAGAGAGAGAGGGATAGATTGAGAGAGAGAGAGGGATAGATCGAGAGAGAGGGATAGATTGAGAGAGAGAGAGAGGGATAGAAAGAGAGAGAGGGTGGGATAGATCGAGAGAGGGTGGTAGGTCGAGAGAGAGGGATAGATCGAGAGAGAGAGAGGGATAAATCGAAAGAGAGAGGGATAGATCAAGAGAGATAGAGCCGGATAGATCGAGAGAGTGAGTGATAGATTGAGAGAGAGAGAGCGGGATAGATCGAGAGAGAGGGTGGAATAGATCGAGGGATAGATCGGGATAGATTGAGAGAGAGAGGGATAGATCGAGAGAGTGGGATAGATAGAGAGAGAGCGAGGGATAGATCAAGAGAGAGAGGGATAGATCGAGAGAGAGAGGGAAAGATCGAGAGAGAGAGGGATAGATTGAGAGAGAGAGGGATAGATTGAGAGAGAGAGAGGGATAGATCGAGAGAGAGAGGGATAGATTGAGAGAGAGAGGGATAGATTGAGAGCGAGGGCTAGATAGATTGAGAGAGAGAGAGGGATAGTTCAAGTGAGAGGGCAGGATAGATTGAGAGAGAGAGGGATATATTGAGAGAGAGAGAGGGATAGATTGAGAGAGAGGGCGGGATAGATAGAGAGAGGGATAGATGGAGAGAGATCGATATATTGAGAGAGAACATGACAAATCGAGAGAGAGGGAGAGATCGAGAGAGATGGTGGAATAGATCGAGAGAGAGATCGGGATAGATTGAGAGAGAGAGGGATAGATCAAGAGAGTGGGATAGATTGAGAGAGAGCGAGGGATAGATCAAGAGAGGGAGGGATAGATCGAGAGAGAGAGGGATAGATTGAGAGAGAGAGGGATAGATTGAGAGAGAGAGGGATTGATTGAGAGAGAGGGCGAGATAGATTGAGAGAGAGAGAGGGATAGTTCAAGAGAGAGGGCAGGATAGCTTGAGAGAGAGAGGGATAGATTGAGAGAGAGAGAGGGATAGATTGAGAGAGAGGGCAGGATAGATTGAGAGAGAGGGCGGGATAGATCGAGAGAGAGAGAGGGATAGATTGAGAGAGAGGGGTAGATTGAGAGAGAGGGCGGGATAGATAGAGAGAGAGGGATAGGCGGAGAGAGATCGATAGATCGAGAGAGAGAGAACATGATAGATCGAGACAGAGGGATAAATCGAGAGAGAGAGGGATAGATCGAGAGAGAGAGGGATAGATTGAGAGAGAGAGAGATAGATTGAGAGAGAGAGAGAGGGATAGTTCAAGAGAGAGGATAGGATAGATTGAGAGAGAGAGGGATAGATTGAGAGAGAGAGAGGGATAGATTTAGAGCGAGGGTGGGATAGATGGAGAGAGAGGGCGGTATAGATTGACAGAGAGAGAGGGAGAGATCGAGAGAGAGAGAGAGGGATAGATCGAGACAGAGGGCATGATAGATAGAGAGAGAGGGATAGATGGAGAGAGATCGATAGATCAAGAGAGAGAGAACATGATAGATCGAGAGAGAGGGATAGATCGAGAGAGAGAGGGTTATATCGAGGGAGATGGATAGGTTGAGAGAGAGAGAGAGGGATAGATCGAGAGAGAGGGATAGATTAATAGATAGGGCGAGATAGATTGAGAGAGAGAGAGAGGGATAGTTCAAGAGAGAGGGCCGGATAGATTGAGAGAGAGAGGGATAGATTGAGAAAGAGAGAGGGATAGATTGAGAGCGAGGGTGGGATAGATGGAGAGAGAGGGCGGGATAGATGGAGAGAGAGAGAGGGATAGATTGAAAGAGAGAGAGGGATAGATCGAGAGAGAGGGCGGGATAGATAGAGAGAGAGGGATAGATGGAGAGAGATCGATAGATCGAGAGAGAGAGAACATGATAGATCGAGACAGAGGGATAGATCGAGAGAGAGAGGGATAGATCGAGAGAGGGAGGGATAGATTGAGAGAGAGAGGGATAGATTGAGAGAGAGAGGGATACATTGATAGAGAGGGCGAGATAGATTGAGAGAGAGAGAGAGGGATAGTTCAAGAGAGAGGGTAGGATAGATTGAGAGAGAGAGGGATAGATTGAGAGAGAGAGCGGGATAGATTTAGAGCGAGGGTGGGATAGATGGAGAGAGAGGGCGGGATAGATTGATAGAGAGCGAGGGATAGATCGAGAGAGAGAGAGAGGGATAGATGGAGAGAGAGGGCGGGATAGATTGATAGAGAGCGAGGGATAGATCAAGAGAGAGAGAACATGATAGATCGAGAGAGAGGGAGAGATCGAGAGAGAGAGGGATATATCGAGGGAGATGGATAGGTTGAGAGAGAGAGAGAGGGATAGATCGAGAGAGAGGGATAGATTGATAGAGAGGGCGAGATAGATTGAGAGAGAGAGAGAGGGATAGTTCAAGAGAGAGGGCAGGATAGATTGAGAGAGAGAGGGATAGATTGAGAGAGAGGGATAGATTGAGAGAGAGAGAGAGGGATAGAAAGAGAGAGAGGGTGGGATAGATCGAGAGAGGGTGGTAGGTCGAGAGAGAGGGATAGATCGAGAGAGAGAGAGGGATAAATCGAAAGAGAGAGGGATAGATCAAGAGAGATAGAGCCGGATAGATCGAGAGAGTGAGTGATAGATTGAGAGAGAGAGAGCGGGATAGATCGAGAGAGAGGGTGGAATAGATCGAGGGATAGATCGGGATAGATTGAGAGAGAGAGGGATAGATCGAGAGAGTGGGATAGATAGAGAGAGAGCGAGGGATAGATCAAGAGAGAGGGATAGATCGAGAGAGAGAGGGAAAGATCGAGAGAGAGAGGGATAGATTGAGAGAGAGAGGGATAGATTGAGAGAGAGAGAGGGATAGATCGAGAGAGAGAGGGATAGATTGAGAGAGAGAGGGATAGATTGAGAGCGAGGGCGAGATAGATTGAGAGAGAGAGAGGGATAGTTCAAGTGAGAGGGCAGGATAGATTGAGAGAGAGAGGGATATATTGAGAGAGATAGAGGGATAGATTGAGAGAGAGGGCGGGATAGATAGAGAGAGAGGGATAGATGGAGAGAGATCGATAGATTGAGAGAGAGAGAACATGACAAATCGAGAGAGAGGGAGAGATCGAGAGAGAGAGGGATAGATCGAGAGAGATGGATAGATTGACAGAGAGAGAGAGGGATAGATCGAGAGGGAGAGGTATAGATTGAGAGAGAGAGAGAGGAATAGATCGAGAGAGAGGGTGGGATAGATCGAGAGAGAGATCAGGATAGATTGAGAGAGAGAGGGATAGATCGAGAGAGTGGGATAGATTGAGAGAGAGTGAGGGATAGATCAAGAGGGAGAGGGATAGATCGAGAGAGAGAGGGATAGATCGAGAGAGAGAGGGATAGATTGAGAGAGAGAGGGATAGATTGAGAGAGAGAGAGGGATAGATCGAGAGAGAGAGGGATAGATTGAGAGAGAGAGGGATAGATTGAGAGCGAGGGCGGGATAGATAAAGAGAGAGGGATGGATGGAGAGAGATCGATAGATCGAGAGAGAGAGAGAACATGATAGATCGAGAGAGAGGGATAGATCGAGAGAGAGAGGGATAGATCGAGAGAGAGAGAGATAGATTGAGAGAGAGAGGGATAGATTGAGAGAGAGAGGGATAGATTGATAGAGAGGGCGAGATAGATTGAGAGAGAGAGAGGGATAGTTCAAGAGAGAGGGCAGGATAGATTGAGAGAGAGATGGATAGATTGAGAGAGAGAGAGAGATAGATTGAGAGAGAGGGTGGGATAGATTGAGAGAGAGGGCAGGATAGATTTAGAGAGAGAGAGGGATAGATCGAGAGAGAGAGAGGGATAGATCGAGTGAGAGGGCGGGATAGATAGAGAGAGAGGGATAGATGGAGAGAGATCGATAGATCGAGAGAGAGAGAACATGATAGATCGAGAGAGAGGGATAGATCGAGAGAGAGAGGGATAGATCGAGAGAGATGCATAGATTGAGAGAGAGAGAGAACGATAGATCGAGAGAGAGAGGGATAGATTGAGAGAGAGAGAGAGGGATAGATCGAGAGAGAGGGTGGGATAGATTGAGAGAGGGTGGGTAGATCGTGAGAGAGAGAGAGGGATAGATCGAGAGAGAGAGAGGGATAAATCGAAAGAGAGAGGCATAGATCAAGAGAGAGAGAGCCGGATAGATCGAGAAAGTGAGGGATAGATTGAGAGAGAGAGAGCGGGATAGATGGAGAGAGAGAGTGGGATAGATCGAGAGAGAGATCGGGATAGATGGAGAGAGAGAGGGATAGATCGAGAGAGTGGGATAGATTGAGAGAGAGCGAGGTGTAGATCAAGAGAGAGAGGGATAGATCGAGAGAGAGAGGGATAGATTGAGAGAGAGGGCGAGATAGATTGAGAGAGAGAGAGGGATAGTTCAAGAGAGAGGGCAGGATAGCTTGAGAGAGAGAGGGATAGATTGAGAGAGAGGGCGGGATAGATTGAGAGAGAGGGCAGGATAGATTGAGAGAGACGGCGGGATAGATCGAGAGAGAGAGAGGGATAGATTGAGAGAGAGGGGTAGATTGAGAGAGAGGGCGGGATAGATAGAGAGAGAGGGATAGGTGGAGAGAGATCGATAGATCGAGAGAGAGAGAACATGATAGATCGAGACAGAGGGATAGATCGAGAGAGAGAGGGATAGATCGAGAGAGAGAGGGATAGATTGAGAGAGAGGGCGAGATAGATTGAGAGAGAGAGAGAGGGATAGTTCAAGAGAGAGGGTAGGATAGATTGAGAGAGAGAGGGATAGATTGAGAGAGAGAGAGGGATAGATTTAGAGCCAGGGTGGGATAGATGGAGAGAGAGGGCGGGATAGATTGAGAGAGAGAGAGGGATAGATCGAGAGAGAGAGAGAGGGATAGATCGAGAGAGAGGGCGGGATAGATAGAGAGAGAGTGATAGATGGAGAGAGACCGATAGATCGAGAGAGAGAGAACATGATAGATCGAGAGAGAGGGATAGATCGAGAGAGAGAGGGATATATCGAGGGAGATGGATAGGTTGAGAGAGAGAGAGAGGGATAGATCGAGAGAGAGGGATAGATTGATAGAGAGGGCGAGATAGATTGAGAAAGAGAGAGAGGGATAGTTCAAGAGAGAGGGCCGGATAGATTGAGAGAGAGAGGGATAGATTGAGAGAGAGAGAGGGATAGATTGAGAGCGAGGGTGGGATAGATGGAGAGAGATGGCGGGATAGATTGAGAAAGAGAGAGGGATAGATCGAAAGAGAGAGAGGGATAGATCGAGAGAGAGGGCGGGATAGATAGAAAGAGAGGGATAGATGGAGAGAGATCGATAGATCGAGAGAGAGAGAACATGATAGATCGAGAGAGAGGGATAGATCGAGAGAGAGAGGGATAGATTGAGGGAGATGGATAGGTTGAGCGAGAGAGAGAGGGATAGATCGAGAGAGAGGGATAGATTGAGAGAGAGAGAGAGGGATAGAAAGAGAGAGAGGGTGGGTATGTCGAGAGAGAGAGATAGATCGAGTGAGAGAGAGGGATAAATCGAAATAGAGAGGGATAGATCAAGTGAGATAGAGCCGGATAGATCGAGAGAGTGAGTGATAGATTGAGAGAGAGAGAGCGGGATAGATCGAGAGAGAGGGTGGAATAGATCGAGGGATAGATCGGGATAGATTGAGAGAGAGAGGGATAGATCGAGAGAGTGGGATAGATAGAGAGAGAGTGAGGGATAGATCAAGAGAGAGAGGGATAGATCGAGAGAGAGAGGGAAAGATCGAGAGAGAGAGGGATAGATTGAGAGAGAGAGGGATAGATTGAGAGAGAGAGAGGGATAGATCGAGAGAGAGAGGGATAGATTGAGCGAGAGAGGGATAGATTGAGAGCGAGGGCGAGATAGATTGAGAGAGAGAGAGGGATAGTTCAAGTGAGAGGGCAGGATAGATTGAGAGAGAGAGGGATATATTGAGAGAGAGAGAGGGATAGATTGAGAGAGAGGGCGGGATAGATAGAGAGAGAGGGATAGATGGAGAGAGATCGATAGATTGAGAGAGAGAGAACATGACAAATCGAGAGAGAGGGAGAGATCGAGAGACAGAGGGATAGATCGAGAGAGATGGATAGATTGAGAGAGAGAGAGAGGGATAGAACGAGAGAGAGAGGTATAGATTGAGAGAGAGAGAGAGGAATAGATCGAGAGAGAGCGTGGGATAGACCGAGAGAGAGATCGGGATAGATTGAGAGAGAGAGGGATAGATCGAGAGAGTGGGATAGATTGAGAGAGAGTGAGGGATAGATCAAGAGGGAGAGGGATAGATCGTGAGAGAGACGGATATATCGAGAGAGAGAGGGATAGATCGAGAGAGAGGGCAGGATAGATTGAGAGAGAGAGGGATAGATTGAGAGAGAGAGAGGAATAGATTGATAGAGAGGGCGGGTTAGATTGAGAGAGAGGGCGGGATAGATCGAGAGAGAGAGAGGGATAGATTGAGAGAGAGGGATAGATTGAGAGAGAGGGAGGGATAGATAAAGAGAGAGGGATGGATGGAGAGAGATCGATAGATCGAGAGAGAGAGAGAACATGATAGATCGAGAGAGAGGGATAGATCGAGAGTGAGAGGGATAGATCGAGAGAGAGAGGGATAGATTGAGAGAGAGAGGGATAGATTGAGAGAGAGAGGGATAGATTGATAGAGAGGGCGAGATAGATTGAGAGAGAGAGAGGGATAGTTCAAGAGAGAGGGCAGGATAGATTGAGAGAGAGAGGGATAGATTGAGAGAGAGAGAGAGAGATAGATTGAGAGAGAGGGTGGGATAGATTGAGAGAGAGGGCGGGATAGATTGAGAGAGAGAGAGGGATATATCGAGAGAGAGAGAGGGATAGATCGAGAGAGAGGGCGGGATAGATAGAGAGAGAGGGATAGATGGAGAGAGATCGATAGATCGAGAAAGAGAGAACATGATAGATCGAGAGAGAGGGATAGATCGAGAGAGAGAGGGATAGATCGAGAGAGATGCATAGATTGAGAGAGAGAGAGAGGGATAGATCGAGAGAGAGAGGGATAGATTGAGAGAGAGAGAGAGGGATAGATCGAGAGAGAGGGTGGGATAGATTGAGAGAGGGTGGGTAGATCGTGAGAGAGAGAGAGGGATAGATCGAGAGAGAGAGAGGGATAAATCAAAAGAGAGAGGCATAGATCAAGAGAGAGAGAGCCGGATAGATCGAGAGAGTGAGAGATAGATTGAGAGAGAGAGAGCGGGATAGATCGAGAGAGAGAGTGGAATAGATCGAGAGAGAGATCGGGATAGATTGAGAGAGAGAGGGATAGATCGAGAGAGTGGGATAGATTGAGAGAGAGCGAGGGGTAGATCAAGAGAGAGAGGGATAGATCGAGGGAGAGAGGGATAGATTGAGAGAGAGTGGGATAGATTGAGAGAGAGAGAGGGATAGATCGAGAGAGAGCGGGATAGATTGAGAGAGAGAGTGATAGATTGAGAGAGAGGGCGAGTTAGATTGAGAGAGAGAGAGGGATAGTTCAAGAGAGAGGGCAGGATAGATTGAGAGAGAGAGGGATAGATTGAGAGAGAGGGAGGGATAGATTGAGAGAGAGGGCGGGATAGATTGAGAGAGAGAGAGGGATCGATTGAGAGAAAGGGCGGGATAGATAGTGAGAGAGGGATAGATGGAGAGAGATCGATAGATCGAGAGAGAGAGGGATAGATCGAGGAGAGAGGGATAGTTCGAGAGAGAGCGGGATAGATTGAGAGAGAGGGGGATAGATTGATAGAGAGGGCGAGATAGATTGAGAGAGATAGAGAGCGATAGTTCAAGAGAGAGGGCAGGATAGATTGAGCTAGAGAGGGATAGATTGAGAGAGAGAGAGGGATAGATTGAGAGAGAGGGTGGGATATATTGAGAGAGAGAGAGGAATAGATCGAGAGAGAGAGAGGGGTAGATCGAGAGAGAGGGCGGTATAGATAGAGAGAGAGGGATAGATGGAGAGAGATCGATAGCTCGAGAGAGAGAGAACATGATAGATCGAGAGAGAGGGATAGATTGAGAGAGAGAGAGAGGGATAGATCGAGAGAGAGAGGTATAGATTGAGAGAGAGAGAGAGAGGGATAGATCGAGAGGGTGGGATAGAGAGAGTGAGAGAGAGAGGGTGGGATAGAACGAGAGAGAGAGGGAGAATTGAGAGAGAGGGATAGATCGAGAGAGAGAGAGGGATAAATGGAGAGAGAGAGAGAGGGGTAGATCGAGAGAGAGGGATAGATCAAGAGATTGAGAGAGGGATAGATCGAGAGAGAGAGGGATAGATCGAGAGAGTGAGAGAGGGATAGATAGAGAGAGAGAGGGATAGATCGAGAGAGGGAGAGAGTGATAGATCGAGTGAGAGAGGGATAGATCGACAGAGAGAGGGATAAATTGAGAGAGAGAGTGGGTTAGACTGAGAGAGAGGGCGGGATAAATTGAGAGAGAGGGCGGGATAGATCGAGAGAGCGAGAGGGATAGATTGAGAGAGAGGGATAGATTGAGAGAGAGGGCGGGATAGATTGAGAGAGTGAGAGAGGAATAGATCGACAGAGAGAGGGATAGATCGAGATAGAGAGGGATAGATTGAGAGAGAGGGATAGATTGAGAGAGAGGGCGGGATAGATAAAGAGAGAGGGATGGATGGAGAGAGATCGATAGATCGAGAGAGAGAGAGAACATGATAGATCGAGAGAGAGGGATAGATCGAGAGAGAGAGGGATAGATCGAGAGAGAGAGGGATAGATTGAGAGAGAGAGGGATAGATCGAGAGAGAGAGGGATAGATTGATAGAGAGGGCGAGATAGATTGAGAGAGAGAGAGGGATAGTTCAAGAGAGAGGGCAGGATAGATTGAGAGAGAGAGGGATAGATTGAGAGAGAGAGAGAGAGATAGATTGAGTGAGAGGGTGGGATAGATTGAGAGAGAGGGCGGGATAGATTGAGAGAGAGAGAGGGATAGATCGAGAGAGAGAGAGGGATAGATCGAGAGAGAGGGCGGGATAGATAGAGGGAGAGGGATAGATGGAGAGAGCTCGATAGATCAAGAGAGAGAGAACATGATAGATCGAGAGAGAGGGATAGATCGAGAGAGGGAGGGATAGATCGAGAGAGATGCATAGATTGAGAGAGAGAGAGAGGGATAGATCGAGAGAGAGAGGGATAGATTGAGAGAGAGAGAGAGGGATAGATCGAGAGAGAGGGTGGGATAGATTGAGAGAGGGTGGGTAGATCGTGAGAGAGAGAGAGGGATAGATCGAGAGAGAGAGAGGGATAAATCGAAAGAGAGAGGCATAGATCAAGAGACAGAGAGCCGGATAGATCGAGAGAGTGAGGGATAGATTGAGAGAGAGAGAGCGGGATAGATCGAGAGAGAGAGTGGAATAGATCGAGAGAGAAATCGGGATAGATTGAGAGAGAGAGGGATAGATTGAGAGAGTGGGATAGATTGAGAGAGAGCGAGGGGTAGATCAAGAGAGAGGGATAGATCGAGAGAGAGAGGGATAGATTGAGAGAGAGTGGGATAGATTGAGAGAGAGAGAGGGATAGATCGAGAGAGAGAGGGATAGATTGAGAGAGAGAGTGATAGATTGAGAGAGAGGGCGAGATAGATTGAGAGAGATGGCGGGATAGATTGAGAGAGAGAGAGGGATAGATTGAGAGAAAGGGCGGGATAGATAGAGAGAGAGGGATAGATGGAGAGAGATCGATAGATCGAGAGAGAGAGGGATAGATCGAGGAGAGAGGGATAGTTTGAGAGAGAGCGGGATAGATTGAGAGAGAGGGGTATAGATTGATAGAGAGGGCGAGATAGATTGAGAGAGATAGTGAGCGATAGTTCAAGAGAGAGGGCAGGATAGATTGAGCGAGAGAGGGATAGATTGAGAGAGAGAGAGGGATAGATTGAGAGAGAGGGTGGGATATATTGAGAGAGAGTGCGGGATAGATTGAGAGAGAGAGAGGGATAGATCGAGAGAGAGAGAGGGGTAGATCGAGAGAGAGGGCGGTATAGATAGAGAGAGAGGGATAGATGGAGAGAGATCGATAGCTCGAGAGAGAGAGAACATGATAGATCGAGAGAGAGGGATAGATTGAGAGAGAGAGAGAGGGATAGATCGAGAGAGAGAGGTATAGATTGAGAGAGAGAGAGAGAGGGATAGATCGAGAGGGTGGGATAGAGAGAGTTAGAGAGAGAGGGTGGGATAGAACGAGAGAGAGAGGGAGAATCGAGAGAGAGGGATAGACCGAGAGAGAGAGAGGGATAAATTGAGAGAGAGAGAGGGGTAGATCGAGAGAGAGGGATAGATCAAGAGATTGAGAGAGGGATAGATCGAGAGAGAGAGGGATAGATCGAGAGAGTGAGAGAGGGATAGATAGAGAGAGAGAGGGATAGATCGAGAGAGGGAGAGAGGGATAGATCGAGAGAGAGAGGGATAGATCGAGAGAGAGAGAAGGATAGATTGATAGAGAGAGGGATAGATCGAGAGAGAGAGGGATAGATCGAGAGAGAGGGCGGGATAGATCGAGAGAGAGAGGGATAGATCGAGAGAGAGAAGGATAGATTGAGAGAGAGAGGGATAGATTGAGAGAGAGAGAGGGATAGATCGAGAGAGAGAGGGATAGAGTGAGAGAGAGAGGGATAGATTGAGAGAGAGAGGGATAGATTGAGAGCGAGGGCGAGATAGATTGAGAGAGAGAGAGGGATAGTTCAAGAGAGAGGGCAGGATAGATTGAGAGAGAGAGGGATAGATTGAGAGAGAGAGAGGGAAAGATTGAGAGAGAGGGCGGGATAGATCGAAAGAGAGAGAGGGATAGATTGAGAGAGAGGGATAGATTGAGAGAGAGGGCGGGATATATAGAGAGAGAGGGATAGATGAAGAGAGATCGATAGATCGAGAGAGAGAGAACATGATAGATCGAGAGTGATGGATAGATCGAGAGAGAGAGGGATAGATCGAGAGAGAGAGGGATAGATTGAGAGAGAGAGGGATAGATTGAGAGAGAGAGGGATAGATTGATAGAGAGGGCGAGATAGATTGAGAGAGAGAGGGATAGTTCAAGAGAGAGGGCAGGACAGATTGAGAGAAACAGGGATAGATTGAGAGAGAGAGAGAGAGATAGATTGAGAGAGAGGGTGGGATAGATTGAGAGAGAGGGCGGGATAGATTGAGAGAGAGAGGGATAGATCGAGAGAGAGATAGGGATAGATGGATAGAGAGAGGGATAGATCGAGGGAGAGAGGGATTGATCGAGAGAGAGGGCGGGATAGATCGAGAGAGAGAGGGATAGATCGAGAGAGAGAAGGATAGAGTTGGAGAGAGAGGGATAGATCGATAGAGAGAGGGATCGATCGAGAGAGAGAGAGGGATAGATTGAGAGAGAGAGATAGATCGAGAGAGAGAGGGATAGATGGAGAGAGAGGGTGGGATAGATTGAGAGAGAGAGAGGGATAGATCGAAAGAGAGAGGGATAGATCAAGAGAGAGAGCGCCGGATAGATCGAGAGAGTGAGGGATAGCTTGAGAGAGAGAGAGAGCGGGATAGATCGAGAGAGAGGGTGGAATAGATCGAGAGAGAGATCGGGATAGATTGAGAGAGAGAGGGATAGATCGAGAGAGTGGGATAGATTGAGAGAGAGCGAGGGATAGATCAAGAGAGAGAGGGATAGATCGAGAGAGAGAGGGATAGATTGAGAGAGAGAGGGATAGATTGAGAGAGAGAGAGGGATAGATCGAGAGAGAGAGGGATAGAGTGAGAGAGAGAGGGATAGATTGAGAGAGAGAGGGATAGATTGAGAGCGAGGGCGAGATAGATTGAGAGAGAGAGAGGGATAGTTCAAGAGAGAGGGCAGGATAGATTGAGAGAGAGAGGGATAGATTGAGAGAGAGGGAGGGATAGATTGAGAGAGAGTGCGGGATAGATCGAGAGAGAGAGAGGGATAGATTGAGAGACAGGGATAGATTGAGAGAGAGGGCGGGATAGATAGAGAGAGGGATAGATGGAGAGAGATCGATAGATCGAGAGAGAGAGAACATGATAGATCGAGAGAGAGGGATAGCTTGAGAGAGAGATGGTTAGATCGAGAGAGATGGATAGATTGAGAGAGAGAGAGGGATAGATCGAGAGAGAGAGGGATAGATTGAGAGAGAGAGAGAGGGATAGTTCGAGAGAGAGGGTGGGATAGATCGAGAGAGGGTGGGTAGATCGAGAGAGAGAGAGGGATAGATCGAGAGAGAGAGAGGAATAAATCGAAAGAGAGAGGGATAGATCAAGAGAGAGAGAACGGGATAGATTGAGAGAGAGGGTGGAATAGATCGAGAGAGAGAGCGGGATAGATTGAGAGAGAGCGAGGGATAGATCGAGAGAGAGAGGGATAGATCAAGAGAGAGAGGGATAGTTAGAGAGAGGGATAGATTGAGAGAGAGTGGGATAGATTGAGAGAGAGAGAGGGATAGATCGAGAGCGAGAGGGATAGATTGTGAGAGAGAGGGATAGATTGAGAGAGAGAGAGAGGGATAGATCGAGAGAGAGAGGGATAGATTGAGAGAGAGAGGGATAGATTGAGAGAGAGGGAGGGATAGATTGAGAGAGAGGGCGGGATAGATCGAGAGAGAGAGAGGGATAGATGGAGAGAGATCGATAGATCGAGAGGGAGAGAATATGATAGATTGAGAGAGAGGGATAGATCGAGAGAGAGAGGGATAGATCGAGAGAGAGAGGGATAGATTGAGAGAGTGAGAGAGGGATAGATCCAGAGAGAGGGTGGGATAGATAGAGAGAGAGGGATAGATGGAGAGAGATCGATAGCTCGAGAGAGAGAGAACATGATTGATCGAGAGAGAGGGATAGATCGAGAGAGAGGGATAGATTGAGAGAGAGAGGGATAGATTGAGAGAGAGAGGTATAGATCAAGAGAGACAGGGATAGATCGAGAGAGAGAGAGGGATAGATTGAGAGAGAGGGATAGATCGAGAGAGAGAGGGATAGATCGAGATAGAGAGGTATAGATCAAGAGAGACAGGGATAGATCGAGAGAGAGAGAGGGATAGATTGAGAGAGAGGGATAGATCGAGAGAGAGAGGGATAGATCGAGAGAGAGAGGGATAGATCGAGAGAGAGAGAAGGATAGATTGATAGAGAGAGGGATAGATCGAGAGAGAGAGGGATAGATCGAGAGAGGGGGCGGGATAGATCGAGAGAGAGAGGGATAGTTCGAGAGAGAGAGTGATAGATCGAGAGAGAGAGGGATAGATCGAGAGAGAGAGGGATAGATCGAGAGAGAGAGAGGGATAGATTGAGGGAGAGAGGGATAGATCGAGAGAGAGAGGGATAGATGTAGAGAGAGGGTGGGATAGATTGAGAGAGAAAGAGGGATAGATCGAAAGAGAGAGGGATAGATCAAGAGAGAGAGACCCGGATAGATCGAGAGAGTGAGGGATAGATTGAGAGAGAGAGAGCGGGATAGATTGAGAGAGAGGGTGGAATAGATCGAGAGAGAGATCGGGATAGATTGAGAGAGAGGGATAGATCGAGAGAGTGGGATAGATTGAGAGAGAGCGAGGGATAGATCAAGAGAGAGAGGGATAGATCGAGAGAGAGAGGGATAGATCGAGAGAGAGAAGGATAGATTGAGAGAGAGAGGGATAGATTGAGAGAGAGAGAGGGATAGATCGAGAGAGAGAGGGATAGAGTGAGAGAGAGAGGGATAGATTGAGAGAGAGAGGGATAGATTGAGAGCGAGGGCGAGATAGATTGAGAGAGAGAGAGGGATAGTTCAAGAGAGAGGGCAGGATAGATTGAGAGAGAGAGGGATAGATTGAGAGAGAGGGAGGGATAGATTGAGAGAGAGTGCGGGATAGATCGAGAGAGAGAGAGGGATAGATTGAGAGACAGGGATAGATTGAGAGAGAGGGCGGGATAGATAGAGAGAGGGATAGATGGAGAGAGATCGATAGATCGAGAGAGAGAGAACATGATAGATCGAGAGAGAGGGATAGCTTGAGAGAGAGATGGTTAGATCGAGAGAGATGGATAGATTGAGAGAGAGAGAGGGATAGATCGAGAGAGAGAGGGATAGATTGAGAGAGAGAGAGAGGGATAGTTCGAGAGAGAGGGTGGGATAGATCGAGAGAGGGTGGGTAGATCGAGAGAGAGAGAGGGATAGATCGAGAGAGAGAGAGGAATAAATCGAAAGAGAGAGGGATAGATCAAGAGAGAGAGAACGGGATAGATTGAGAGAGAGGGTGGAATAGATCGAGAGAGAGAGCGGGATAGATTGAGAGAGAGCGAGGGATAGATCGAGAGAGAGAGGGATAGATCAAGAGAGAGAGGGATAGTTAGAGAGAGGGATAGATTGAGAGAGAGTGGGATAGATTGAGAGAGAGAGAGGGATAGATCGAGAGCGAGAGGGATAGATTGTGAGAGAGAGGGATAGATTGAGAGAGAGAGAGAGGGATAGATCGAGAGAGAGAGGGATAGATTGAGAGAGAGAGGGATAGATTGAGAGAGAGGGAGGGATAGATTGAGAGAGAGGGCGGGATAGATCGAGAGAGAGAGAGGGATAGATGGAGAGAGATCGATAGATCGAGAGGGAGAGAATATGATAGATTGAGAGAGAGGGATAGATCGAGAGAGAGAGGGATAGATCGAGAGAGAGAGGGATAGATTGAGAGAGTGAGAGAGGGATAGATCCAGAGAGAGGGTGGGATAGATAGAGAGAGAGGGATAGATGGAGAGAGATCGATAGCTCGAGAGAGAGAGAACATGATTGATCGAGAGAGAGGGATAGATCGAGAGAGAGGGATAGATTGAGAGAGAGAGGGATAGATTGAGAGAGAGAGGTATAGATCAAGAGAGACAGGGATAGATCGAGAGAGAGAGAGGGATAGATTGAGAGAGAGGGATAGATCGAGAGAGAGAGGGATAGATCGAGATAGAGAGGTATAGATCAAGAGAGACAGGGATAGATCGAGAGAGAGAGAGGGATAGATTGAGAGAGAGGGATAGATCGAGAGAGAGAGGGATAGATCGAGAGAGAGAGGGATAGATCGAGAGAGAGAGAAGGATAGATTGATAGAGAGAGGGATAGATCGAGAGAGAGAGGGATAGATCGAGAGAGGGGGCGGGATAGATCGAGAGAGAGAGGGATAGTTCGAGAGAGAGAGTGATAGATCGAGAGAGAGAGGGATAGATCGAGAGAGAGAGGGATAGATCGAGAGAGAGAGAGGGATAGATTGAGGGAGAGAGGGATAGATCGAGAGAGAGAGGGATAGATGTAGAGAGAGGGTGGGATAGATTGAGAGAGAAAGAGGGATAGATCGAAAGAGAGAGGGATAGATCAAGAGAGAGAGACCCGGATAGATCGAGAGAGTGAGGGATAGATTGAGAGAGAGAGAGCGGGATAGATTGAGAGAGAGGGTGGAATAGATAGAGAGAGAGAGCGGGATAGATTGAGAGAGAGGGATAGATCGAGAGAGTGGGATAGATTGAGAGAGAGCGAGGGATAGATCAAGAGAGAGAGGGATAGATCGAGAGAGAGAGGGATAGATCGAGAGAGAGAAGGATAGATTGAGAGAGAGAGGGATAGATTGAGAGAGAGAGAGGGATAGATCGAGAGAGAGAGGGATAGAGTGAGAGAGAGAGGGATAGATTGAGAGAGAGAGGGATAGATTGAGAGCGAGGGCGAGATAGATTGAGAGAGAGAGAGGGATAGTTCAAGAGAGAGGGCAGGATAGATTGAGAGAGAGAGGGAATGATTGAGAGAGAGGGCGGGATAGATCGAAAGAGAGAGAGGGTTAGATTGAGAGAGAGGGATAGATTGAGAGAGAGGGCGGGATATATAGAGAGAGAGGGATAGATGAAGAGAGATCGATAGATCGAGAGAGAGAGAACATGATAGATCGAGAGTGAGGGATTGATCGAGAGAGAGAGGGATAGATCGAGAGAGAGAGGGATAGATTGAGAGAGAGAGGGATAGATTGAGAGAGAGAGGGATAGATTGATAGAGAGGGCGAGATAGATTGAGAGAGGAGGGATAGTGCAAGAGAGAGGGCAGGACAGATTGAGAGAAACAGGGATAGATTGAGAGAGAGAGAGAGAGATAGATTGAGAGAGAGGGTGGGATAGATTGAGAGAGAGGGCGGGATAGATTGAGAGAGAGAGGGATAGATCGAGAGAGAGATAGGGATAGATGGATAGAGAGAGGGATAGATCGAGGGAGAGAGGGATTGATCGAGAGAGAGGGCGGGATAGATCGAGAGAGAGAGGGATAGTTCGAGAGAGAGAAGGATAGATTTGGAGAGAGAGGGATAGATCGAAAGAGAGAGGGATAGATCGAGAGAGAGAGAGGGATAGATTGAGAGAGAGAGATAGATCGAGAGAGAGAGGGATAGATGGAGAGAGAGGGTGGGATAGATTGAGAGAGAGAGAGGGATAGATCAAAAGAGAGAGGCATAGATCAAGAGAGAGAGCGCCGGATAGATCGAGAGAGTGAGGGATAGATTGAGAGAGAGAGAGAGCGGGATAGATCGAGAGAGAGGGTGGAATAGATCGAGAGAGAGATCGGGATAGATTGAGAGAGAGAGGGATAGATCGAGAGAGTGGGATAGATTGAGAGAGAGCGAGGGATAGATCAAGAGAGAGAGGGATAGATCGAGAGAGAGAGGGATAGATCGAGAGAGAGAGGGATAGATTGAGAGAGAGAGGGATAGATTGAGAGAGAGAGAGGGATAGATCGAGAGAGAGAGGGATAGAGTGAGAGAGAGAGGGATAGATTGAGAGAGAGAGGGATAGATTGAGAGCGAGGGCGAGATAGATTGAGAGAGAGAGAGGGATAGTTCAAGAGAGAGGGCAGGATAGATTGAGAGAGAGAGGGATAGATTGAGAGAGAGAGAGGGATAGATTGAGAGAGAGGGCGGGATAGATTGAGAGAGAGTGCGGGATAGATCGAGAGAGAGAGAGGGATAGATTGAGAGACAGGGATAGATTGAGAGAGAGGGCGGGATAGATAGAGAGAGGGATAGATGGAGAGAGATCGATAGATCGAGAGAGAGAGAACATGATAGATCGAGAGAGAGGGATAGATTGAGAGAGAGAGGGATAGATCGAGAGAGATGTTTAGATTGAGAGAGAGAGAGGGATAGATCGAGAGAGAGAGGGATAGATTGAGAGAGAGAGAGAGGGATAGTTCGAGAGAGAGGGTGGGATAGATCGAGAGAGGGTGGGTAGATCGAGAGAGAGAGAGGGATAGATTGAGAGAGAGGGATAGATCGAGAGAGAGAGAGGGATAGATTGATAGAGAGAAGGATAGATCGAGAGAGAGAGGGATAGATCGAGAGAGAGGGCGGGATAGATCGAGAGAGAGAGGGATAGATCGAGAGAGAGAAGGATAGATCTAGAGAGAGAGGGATACATGGAGAGAGAGAGGGATAGATCGAGAGAGAGAGGGATAGATTGTGAGAGAGAGGGATAGATCGAGAGAGAGAGGGATAGATGGAGAGAGAGGGTGGGATAGATTGAGAGAGAGAGAGGGATAGATCGAAAGAGAGAGCCGCATAGATCGAGAGAGTGAGGGATAGATTGAGAGAGAGAGAGCGGGATAGATCGAGAGAGAGGGTGGAATAGATCGAGAGAGAGATCGGGATAGATTGAGAGAGAGAGGGATAGATCGAGAGAGTGGGATAGATTGAGAGAGTGCGAGGGATAGATCAAGAGAGGGATAGAGAGAGAGGGATAGATTGAGAGAGAGAGGGATAGATTGAGAGAGAGAGGGATAGATTGAGAGAGAGAGGGATAGATCGAGAGAGAGAGGGATAGATTGAGAGAGAGAGGGATAGATTGAGAGAGAGAGGGATAGATTGAGAGCGAGGGCGAGATAGATTGAGAGAGAGAGAGGGATAGTTCAAGAGAGAGGGCAGGATAGATTGAGAGAGAGGTGGATAGATTGAGAGAGAGAGAGGCATAGACTGAGAGAGAGGGCGGGATAGATTGAGAGAGAGGGCGGGATAGATCGAGAGAGAGAGAGGGATAGATTGAAAGAGAGGGCGGGATAGATAGAGAGAGAGGGATAGACGGAGAGAGATCGATAGATCGAGAGAGAGAGAACATGATAGATCGAAAGAGAGGGATAGATCGAGAGAGAGAGGGATAGATTGAGAGAGAGAGGGATAGATTGAGAGAGAGAGGGATAGATTGATAGAGAGGGCGAGATATATTGAGAGAGAGAGAGAGGGATAGTTCAAGAGAGAGGGCAGGATAGATTGAGAGAAAGAGGGATAGATTGAGAGAGAGAGAGATAGATTGAGAGAGAGGGTGGGATAAATTGAGAGAGAGGGCGGGATAGATTGAGAGAGAGTGAGGGATAGATCGAGAGAGAGAGAGGGATAGATCGAGAGAGAGGGCGGGATAGATAGAGAGAGAGGGATAGATGGAGAGAGATCGATAGATCGAGAGAGAGAGAACATGATAGATCGAGAGAGAGGGATAGATCAAGAGAGAGAGGGATAGATCGAGAGAGATGGATAGATTGAGAGAGAGAGAGAGCGATAGATCGAGAGAGAGAGGGATAGATTGAGAGAGATAGAGGGATAGATCAAGAGAGAGGGTGGGATAGATCGAGAGAGGGTGGGTAGATCAAGAGAGAGAGAGGGATAGATCGAGAGAGAGAGAGGGATAAATCGAAAGAGAGAGGGAAAGATCAAGAGAGAGAGAGCCAGATAGATCGAGAGAGTGAGGGATAGATTGAGAGAGAGAGAGGGATAGATCGAGAGCGAGAGGGATAGATTGTGAGAGAGAGGGATAGATTGAGAGAGAGAGAGGGATAGATCGAGAGAGAGAGGGATAGATTGAGAGAGAGAGGGATAGATTGAGAGAGAGGGAGGGATAGATTGAGAGAGAGGGCGGGATAGATCGAGAGAGAGAGAGGGAGAGATGGAGAGAGATCGATAGATCGAGAGGGAGAGTATATGATAGATTGAGAGAGAGGGATAGATCGAGAGAGAGGGGGATAGATCGAGAGAGAGAGGGATAGATTGAGAGAGTGAGAGAGGGATAGATCCAGAGAGAGGGTGGGATAGATAGAGAGAGAGGGATAGATGGAGAGAGATCGATAGCTCGAGAGAGAGAGAACATGATTGATCGAGAGAGAGGGATAGATCGAGAGAGAGGGATAGATTGAGAGAGAGAGGGATAGATTGAGAGAGAGAGGTATAGATCAAGAGAGACAGGGATAGATCGAGAGAGAGAGAGGGATAGATTGAGAGAGAGGGATAGATCGAGAGAGAGAGGGATAGATCGAGATAGAGAGGTATAGATCAAGAGAGACAGGGATAGATCGAGAGAGAGAGAGGGATAGATTGAGAGAGAGGGATAGATCGAGAGAGAGAGGGATAGATCGAGAGAGAGAGGGATAGATCGAGAGAGAGAGAAGGATAGATTGATAGAGAGAGGGATAGATCGAGAGAGAGAGGGATAGATCGAGAGAGGGGGCGGGATAGATCGAGAGAGAGAGGGATAGATCGAGAGAGAGAGTGATAGATCGAGAGAGAGAGGGATAGATCGAGAGAGAGAGGGATAGATCGAGAGAGAGAGAGGGATAGATTGAGGGAGAGAGGGATAGATCGAGAGAGAGAGGGATAGATGTAGAGAGAGGGTGGGATAGATTGAGAGAGAAAGAGGGATAGATCGAAAGAGAGAGGGATAGATCAAGAGAGAGAGACCCGGATAGATCGAGAGAGTGAGGGATAGATTGAGAGAGAGAGAGCGGGATAGATTGAGAGAGAGGGTGGAATAGATCGAGAGAGAGATCGGGATAGATTGAGAGAGAGGGATAGATCGAGAGAGTGGGATAGATTGAGAGAGAGTGAGGGATAGATCAAGAGAGAGAGGGATAGATCGAGAGAGAGAGGGATAGATCGAGAGAGAGAAGGATAGATTGAGAGAGAGAGGGATAGATTGAGAGAGAGAGAGGGATAGATCGAGAGAGAGAGGGATAGAGTGAGAGAGAGAGGGATAGATTGAGAGAGAGAGGGATAGATTGAGAGCGAGGGCGAGATAGATTGAGAGAGAGAGAGGGATAGTTCAAGAGAGAGGGCAGGATAAATTGAGAGAGAGAGGGAATGATTGAGAGAGAGGGCGGGATAGATCGAAAGAGAGAGAGGGTTAGATTGAGAGAGAGGGATAGATTGAGAGAGAGGGCGGGATATATAGAGAGAGAGGGATAGATGAAGAGAGATCGATAGATCGAGAGAGAGAGAACATGATAGATCGAGAGTGAGGGATTGATCGAGAGAGAGAGGGATAGATCGAGAGAGAGAGGGATAGATTGAGAGAGAGAGGGATAGATTGAGAGAGAGAGGGATAGATTGATAGAGAGGGCGAGATAGATTGAGAGAGGAGGGATAGTGCAAGAGAGAGGGCAGGACAGATTGAGAGAAACAGGGATAGATTGAGAGAGAGGGTGGGATAGATTGAGAGAGAGAGGGATAGATCGAGAGAGAGATAGGGATAGATGGATAGAGAGAGGGATAGATCGAGGGAGAGAGGGATTGATCGAGAGAGAGGGCGGGATAGATCGAGAGAGAGAGGGATAGTTCGAGAGAGAGAAGGATAGATTTGGAGAGAGAGGGATAGATCGAAAGAGAGAGGGATAGATCGAGAGAGAGAGAGGGATAGATTGAGAGAGAGAGATAGATCGAGAGAGAGAGGGATAGATGGAGAGAGAGGGTGGGATAGATTGAGAGAGAGAGAGGGATAGATCAAAAGAGAGAGGCATAGATCAAGAGAGAGAGCGCCGGATAGATCGAGAGAGTGAGGGATAGATTGAGAGAGAGAGAGAGCGGGATAGATCGAGAGAGAGGGTGGAATAGATCGAGAGAGAGATCGGGATAGATTGAGAGAGAGAGGGATAGATCGAGAGAGTGGGATAGATTGAGAGAGAGCGAGGGATAGATCAAGAGAGAGAGGGATAGATCGAGAGAGAGAGGGATAGATCGAGAGAGAGAGGGATAGATTGAGAGAGAGAGGGATAGATTGAGAGAGAGAGAGGGATAGATCGAGAGAGAGAGGGATAGAGTGAGAGAGAGAGGGATAGATTGAGAGAGAGAGGGATAGATTGAGAGCGAGGGCGAGATAGATTGAGAGAGAGAGAGGGATAGTTCAAGAGAGAGGGCAGGATAGATTGAGAGAGAGAGGGATAGATTGAGAGAGAGAGAGGGATAGATTGAGAGAGAGGGCGGGATAGATTGAGAGAGAGTGCGGGATAGATCGAGAGAGAGAGAGGGATAGATTGAGAGACAGGGATAGATTGAGAGAGAGGGCGGGATAGATAGAGAGAGGGATAGATGGAGAGAGATCGATAGATCGAGAGAGAGAGAACATGATAGATCGAGAGAGAGGGATAGATTGAGAGAGAGAGGGATAGATCGAGAGAGATGTTTAGATTGAGAGAGAGAGAGGGATAGATCGAGAGAGAGAGGGATAGATTGAGAGAGAGAGAGAGGGATAGTTCGAGAGAGAGGGTGGGATAGATCGAGAGAGGGTGGGTAGATCGAGAGAGAGAGAGGGATAGATCGAGAGAGAGAGAGGAATAAATCGAAAGAGAGAGGGATAGATCAAGAGAGAGAGAACGGGATAGATCGAGAGAGAGGGTGGAATAGATCGAGAGAGAGATCGGGATAGATTGAGAGAGAGCGAGGGATAGATCAAGAGAGAGAGGGATAGATCGAGAGAGAGAGGGATAGTTAGAGAGAGGGATAGATTGAGAGAGAGTGGGATAGATTGAGAGAGAGAGAGGGATAGATCGAGAGAGAGAGGGATAGATTGAGAGAGAGAGGGATAGATTGAGAGAGAGGGCAACATAGATTGAGAGAGAGAGAGGGATAGTTCAAGAGAGAGGGCAGGATAGATTGAGAGAGAGAGGGATAGATTGAGAGAGAGGGAGGGATAGATTGAGAGTGAGGGTGGGATAGATTGAGAGAGGGTGGGATAGATCGAGAGTGATAGAGGGAGAGATCGAGAGAGAGAGGGATAGTTTGAGAGAGAGGGATAGATCGAGAGAGAGAGGGATAGATCGAGAGAGTGAGAGAGGGATAGATCGAAAGAGAGAGGGATAGATCGAAAGAGAGAGGGATAAATTGAGAGGGAGAGAGGGATAAATTGATAGAGAGAGAGGGATAGATCGAGAGAGAGAGGGGTGGATCGAGAGAGTGAGAGAGGGATAGATCGAGAGAGAGAGGGATAGATCGAGAGAGTGCGAGAGGGATAGATCGAGTGAGAGAGGGATAAATCGACAGAGAGAGGGATAAATTGAGAGAGAGAGACGGATAAATCAAGAGAGAGAGTGATAGATCGAGAGGGTGAATAGGAATAGATCGAGAGAGAGAGTGATAGATCGAGAGAGAGTGGGATAGATCGAGAGAGAGAGGCATAGATCGAGAGAGAGAGGGATAGATCGAGAGAGAGAGAGGTATAGATTTAGAGAGAGGGATAGATCGAGAGAGAGAGGGATAGATTGAGAGAGAGAGGGATAGATTGAGAGAGAGAGGGATAGATTGATAGAGAGAGGGATAGATCGAAAGAGAGAGGGATAGATCGAGAGAGAGGGCCGGATAGATCAAGAGAGAGAGGGATAGATCGAGAGAGAGAAGGATAGATCGAGAGAGATGGATAGATTGAGAGAGAGAGAGAGAGGGATAGATCGAGAGCGAGAGGGATAGATTGAGAGAGAGAGAGAGGGATAGATCAAGAGAGAGGATTGGATAGATCGAGAGATGGTGGGTAGATCGAGAGAGAGAGAGGGATAGATCGAGAGAGAGGGTGGGATAGATCGAGAGAGGGTGGTTAGATCGAGAGAGAGAGGGATAGATCGAGAGTGAGAGTGGGATAAATCGAAAGAGAGAGGCATAGATAAAGAGAGAGAGAGCAGGATAGATCGAGAGAGAGGTTGGAATAGATCGAGAGAGAGATCGGGATAGATTGAGAGAGAGAGGGATAGATCGAGAGAGTGGGATAGATTGAGAGAGAGCGAGGGGTAGATCAAGAGAGAGAGGGATAGATCGAGAGGGAGAGGGATAGATTGAGAGAGAGTGGGATAGATTGAGAGAGATAGTGATAGATTGAGAGAGAGGGCGAGATAGATTGAGAGAGAGAGAGGAATAGTTCAAGAGAGAGGGCAGGATAGATTGAGAGAGAGAGGGATAGATTGAGAGAGAGGGAGGGATAGATTGAGAGAGAGGGCGGGATAGATCGAGAGAGAGAGAGGGATAGATTGAGAGAGAGGGCGGGATAGATAGAGAGAGAGGGATAGATGGAGAGAGATCGATAGATCGAGAGAGAGAGGGATAGATCGAGGAGAGAGGGATAGATCGAGAGAGAGAGGGATAGATTGAGAGAGAGGTGGATAGCGTGATAGAGAGGGCGAGATAGATTGAGAGAGAGAGAGAGCGATAGTTCAAGAGAGAGGGCAGGATAGATTGAGAGAGAGAGGGATAGATTGAGAGAGAGAGAGGGATAGATTGAGAGGGAGGGTGGGATATATTGAGAGAGAGGGTGGGATAGATTGAGAGAGAGAGAGGGATAGATCGAGAGAGAGAGAGGGATAGAATGAGAGAGAGGGCGGGATAGATAGAGAGAGAGGGATAGATGGAGAGAGATCGATAGCTCGAGAGAGAAAGAACATGATAGCTCGATAGAGGGAGATAGATCGAGACAGATGGATAGATTGAGAGAGAGAGAGAGGGATAGATCGAGAGAAAGAGGTATAGATTGAGAGAGAGAGAGAGGGATAGATCGAGAGAGAGGGTGGGATCGATCGATAGAGTGTGGGATAGAACGAGATAGAGAGGGAGAATCGAGAGAGAGAGGGATAGATCGAGAGAGTGAGAGAGGGATAGATCGAGAGAGAGAGGGATAGATCGAGAGGGAGAGGGATAAATTGAGAGATAGAGAGGGATAAATTGAGAGAGAGAGGGATAGATCGAGAGAGAGGGATAGATCAAGAGATTGAGAGAGGGATAGATCGAGAGAGAGAGGGATAGATTGAGAGAGTGAGAGAGGGATAGATCGAGAGAGAGAGGGATAGATCGAGAGACGGAGAGAGGGATAGATCGAGAGAGAGGGATGGATCAAGAGATTGAGAGAGGGATAGATCGAGAAAGAGAGGGATAGATTGAGAGAGTGAGAGAGGGATAGATCGAGTGAGAGAGGGATAGATCGACAGAGAGAGGGATAAATTGAGAGAGAGAGAGGGATAGATCAAAAGAGAGAGGGATAGATCGAGAGAGTGAGAGAGGAATAGATCGAGAGAGAGAGGGATAGATCGAGAGAGAGAGGGATCGATCGAGTGAGAGAGGTATAGATCGAGAGAGAGAGGGATAGATCGACAGAGAGAGAGAGGGATAGATTGAGAGAGAGGGATAGATCGAGAGAGAGAGAGCGATAGATTGATAGAGAGAGGGATAGATCGAGAGAGAGAGGGATAGATCGAGAGAGAGGGCGGGATATATCGAGAGAGAGAGGGAGAGATCGAGAGAGAGAAGGATAGATCAAGAGAGAGAGGGATAGATCGAGAGAGAGAGGGATAGATCGAGAGAGAGAGAGGGATAGATTGAGAGAGAGAGGGATAGATCGAGAGAGAGAGGGATAGATGGAGAGAGAGGGTGGGATAGATTGAGAGAGAATGAGGGATAGATCGAAAGAGAGAGCGATAGATCAAGAGAGAGAGAGCCGGATAGATCGAGAGAGTGAGGGATAGATAGAGAGAGAGAGCGGGATAGATCGAGAGAGAGGATGGAATAGATCGAGAGAGAGATTGGGATAGATTGAGAGAGAGAGGGATAGATCAAGAGAGTGGGATAGATTGAGAGAGAGCGAGGGATAGATCAAGAGAGAGAGGGATAGATCGAGAGAGAGAGGGATAGATTGAGAGAGAGAGGGATAGATTGAGAGAGAGAGAGGGATAGATCGAGAGAGAGAGTGATAGAGAGAGAGAGAGAGGGATAGATTGAGAGAGAGAGGGATAGATTGAGAGCAAGGGCGAGATTGATTGAGAGAGAGACGGATAGTTCAAGAGAGAGGGCAGGATAGATTGACAGAGAGAGGGATAGATTGAGAGAGAGAGAGGGATAGATTGAGAGAGAGAGAGGGATAGATTGAGAGAGAGGGCGGGATAGATCGAGAGAGAGAGAGGGATAGATCGAGAGAGAGAGGGATAGATCGAGAGAGGGAGAGAGGGATAGATCGAGAGAGAGAGGGATAGATCGAGAGAGTGAGAGAGGGATAGATCGATTGAGAGAGGGATGGATTGACAGAGAGAGGGATAAATTGAGAGAGAGAGAGGGATAGATCAAAAGAGAGAGGGATAGATCGAGAGTGAGAGAGGAATAGATCGAGAGAGAGAGGGATAGATCGAGAGAGAGAGGGATCGATCGAGAGAGAGAGGTATAGATCGAGAGAGAGAGGGATAGATCGAGAGAGAGAGAGGGATAGATTGAGAGAGAGGGATAGATCGAGAGAGAGAGGGATAGATTGAGAGAGAGGGATAGATCGAGAGAGAGAGAGGGATAGATTGATAGAGAGAAGGATAGATCGAGAGAGAGAGGGATAGATCGAGAGAGAGGGCGGGATAGATCGAGAGAGCGAGGGATAGATCGAGAGAGAGAAGGATAGATCTAGAGAGAGAGGGATACATCGAGAGAGAGAGGGATAGATCGAGAGAGAGAGGGATAGATTGTGAGAGAGAGGGATAGATCGAGAGAGAGAGGGATAGATGGAGAGAGAGGGTGGGATAGATTGAGAGAGAGAGAGGGATAGATCGAAAGAGAGAGCGATAGATCGATAGAGAGAGCCAGATAGATCGAGAGAGTGAGGGATAGATTGAGAGAGAGAGCGGGATAGATCGAGAGAGAGGGTGGAATAGATCGAGAGAGAGATCGGGATAGATAGAGAGAGAGAGGGATAGATCGAGAGAGTGGGATAGATTGAGAGAGTGCGAGGGATAGATCAAGAGAGAGAGGGACAGAGAGAGAGGGATAGATTGAGAGAGAGAGGGATAGATTGAGAGAGAGAGGGATAGATTGAGAGAGAGAGGGATAGATCGAGAGAGAGAGGGATAGATTGAGAGAGAGAGGGATAGATTGAGAGAGAGAGGGATAGATTGAGAGCGAGGGCGAGATAGATTGAGAGAGAGAGAGGGATAGTTCAAGAGAGAGGGCAGGATAGATTGAGAGAGAGGTGGATAGATTGAGAGAGAGAGAGGGATAGACTGAGAGAGAGGGCGGGATAGATTGAGAGAGAGGGCGGGATAGATCGAGAGAGAGAGAGGGATAGATTGAAAGAGATGGCGGGATAGATAGAGAGAGAGGGATAGACGGAGAGAGATCGATAGATCGAGAGAGAGAGAACATGATAGATCGAGAGAGAGGGATAGATCGAGAGAGAGAGGGATAGATTGAGAGAGAGAGGGATAGATTGAGAGAGAGAGGGATAGATTGATAGAGAGGGCGAGATAGATTGAGAGAGAGAGAGAGAGGGATAGTTCAAGAGAGAGGGCAGGATAGATTGAGAGAAAGAGGGATAGATTGAGAGAGAGAGAGATAGATTGAGAGAGAGGGTGGGATAAATTGAGAGAGAGGGCGGGATAGATTGAGAGAGAGAGAGGGATAGATCGAGAGAGAGGGCGGGATAGATCGAGAGAGAGAGAGGGATAGATCGAGAGAGAGAGGGATAGATCGAGAGAGGGAGAGAGGGATAGATCGAGAGAGAGAGGGATAGATCGAGAGAGTGAGAGAGGGATAGATCGATTGAGACAGGGATGGATCGACAGAGAGAGGGATAAATTGAGAGAGAGAGAGGGATAGATCAAAAGAGAGAGGGATAGATCGAGAGAGTGAGAGAGGAATAGATCGAGAGAGAGAGGGATAGATCGAGAGAGAGAGGGATCGATCGAGAGAGAGAGGTATAGATCGAGAGAGAGAGGGATAGATCGAGAGAGAGAGAGGGATAGATTGAGAGAGAGGGATAGATCGAGAGGGAGAGGGATAGATTGAGAGAGAGGGATAGATCGAGAGAGAGAGAGGGATAGATTGATAGAGAGAAGGATAGATCGAGAGAGAGAGGGATAGATCGAGAGAGAGGGCGGGATAGATCGAGAGAGAGAGGGATAGATCGAGAGAGAGAAGGATAGATCTAGAGAGAGAGGGATACATGGAGAGAGAGAGGGATAGATCGAGAGAGAGAGGGATAGATTGTCAGAGAGAGGGATAGATCGAGAGAGAGAGGGATAGATGGAGAGAGAGGGTGGGATAGATTGAGAGAGAGAGAGGGATAGATCGAAAGAGAGAGCGATAGATCGAGAGAGAGAGCCGGATAGATCGAGAGAGTGAGGGATAGATTGAGAGAGAGAGAGCGGGATAGATCGAGAGAGAGGGTGGAATAGATCGAGAGAGAGATCGGGATAGATTGAGAGAGAGAGAGGGATAGATCGAGAGAGTGGGATAGATTGAGAGAGTGCGAGGGATAGATCAAGAGAGAGAGGGATAGAGAGAGAGGGATAGATTGAGAGAGAGAGGGATAGATTGAGAGAGAGAGGGATAGATTGAGAGAGAGAGGGATAGATCGAGAGAGAGAGGGATAGATTGAGAGAGAGAGGGATAGATTGAGAGAGAGAGGGATAGATTGAGAGCGAGGGCGAGATAGATTGAGAG
This sequence comes from Carcharodon carcharias, assembly GCF_017639515.1. Lineage (NCBI taxonomy): Eukaryota > Metazoa > Chordata > Chondrichthyes > Lamniformes > Lamnidae > Carcharodon > Carcharodon carcharias. The sequence goes on from NW_024470849.1 coordinate 1,339,918, forward strand.
AGAGAGAGGGATAGTTCAAGAGAGAGGGCAGGATAGATTGAGAGAGAGGTGGATAGATTGAGAGAGAGAGAGGCATAGACTGAGAGAGAGGGCGGGATAGATTGAGAGAGAGGGCGGGATAGATCGAGAGAGAGAGAGGGATAGATTGAAAGAGAGGGCGGGATAGATAGAGAGAGAGGGATAGACGGAGAGAGATCGATAGATCGAGAGAGAGAGAACATGATAGATCGAAAGAGAGGGATAGATAGAGAGAGAGAGGGATAGATTGAGAGAGAGAGGGATAGATTGAGAGAGAGAGGGATAGATTGATAGAGAGGGCGAGATATATTGAGAGAGAGAGAGAGGGATAGTTCAAGAGAGAGGGCAGGATAGATTGAGAGAAAGAGGGATAGATTGAGAGAGAGAGAGATAGATTGAGAGAGAGGGTGGGATAAATTGAGAGAGAGGGCGGGATAGATTGAGAGAGAGTGAGGGATAGATCGAGAGAGAGAGAGGGATAGATCGAGAGAGAGGGCGGGATAGATAGAGAGAGAGGGATAGATGGAGAGAGATCGATAGATCGAGAGAGAGAGAACATGATAGATCGAGAGAGAGGGATAGATCGAGAGAGAGAGGGATAGATCGAGAGAGATGGATAGATTGAGAGAGAGAGAGAGCGATAGATCGAGAGAGAGAGGGATAGATTGAGAGAGATAGAGGGATAGATCAAGAGAGAGGGTGGGATAGATCGAGAGAGGGTGGGTAGATCAAGAGAGAGAGAGGGATAGATCGAGAGAGAGAGAGGGATAAATCGAAAGAGAGAGGGAAAGATCAAGAGAGAGAGAGCCAGATAGATCGAGAGAGTGAGGGATAGATTGAGAGAGAGAGAGCGGCATAGATCGAGAGAGAGGGTGGAGTAGATCGAGAGAGAGATCGGGATAGATTGAGAGATAGCGAGGGATAGATCAAGAGAGAGAGGGATAGTTCGAGAGAGAGAGGGATAGATTGAGAGAGAGTGGGATAGATTGAGAGAGAGAGGGATAGATTGAGAGAGAGAGGGATGGATTGAGAGAGAGAGGGATAGATTGAGAGAGAGGGCGACATAGATTGAGAGAGTGAGAGGGATAGTTCAAGAGAGAGGGCAGGATAGATTGAGAGAGAGGGATAGATTGAGAGAGAGGGAGGGATAGATTGAGAGAGAGGGTGGGATAGATAGAGAGAGAGAGAGGGATAGATTGAGAGAGAGGGCGGGATAGATAGAGAGAGAGGGATAGATGGAGAGAGGTCGATAGACCGAGAGGGAGAGAACATGATAGATCGGGAGAGAGGGATAGATCGAGAGAGAGCGGGATAGATTGAGAGAGAGAGGGATAGATTGAGAGAGAGGGGTATAGATTCATAGAGAGGGCGAGATAGATTGAGAGAGAGAGAGAGCGATAGTTCAAGAGAGAGGGCAGGATAGATTGAGAGAGTGAGGGATAGATTGAGAGAGAGAGGGATAGTTCGAGAGAGAGAGAGTTATAGATCGAGATAGAGGGCGGGATAGATAGAGAGAGAGGGATAGATGGAGAGAGATCGATAGCTCGAGAGAGATAGAACATGATTGATCGAGAGAGAGGGATAGATCGAGAGAGATGGATAGATTGAGAGAGAGAGAGAGGGATAGATCGAGAGAGAGAGGTATAGATTGAGCGAGAGAGAGAGGGATAGATCGAGAGAGAGGGTTGGATAGATCGAGAGAGGGTGGGATAGATCGAGAGTGATAGAGGGAGAGATAGAGAGAGAGAGGGATAGTTTGAGAGAGAGGGATAGATCGAGAGAGAGAGGGATAGATCGAGAGAGTGAGAGGGATAGATCGAGAGAGAGAGGTATAGATCGAGAGAGAAAGGGATAAATTGAGAGGGAGAGAGGGATAAATTGATAGAGAGAGAGGGATAGATCGAGAGAGAGGGATAGATCAAGAGAGTGAGAGAGGGATAGATCGAGAGAGAGAGGGATAGATCGAGAGAGTGAGAGAGGGATAGATCGAGAGAGAGAGGGATAGATCGAGAGAGTGCGAGAGGGCTAGATCGAGTGAGAGAGGGATAGAAAGACAGAGAGAGGGATAAATTTAGAGAGAGAGAGGGATAGATCAAGAGAGAGAGATAGATCGAGAGGGTGAGAGAGGAATAGATCGAGAGAGAGAGAGGGATAGATCGAGAGAGAGAGGGGTAGATCGAGAGAGAGAGGCATAGATCGAGAGAGAGAGGGATAGATCGGGAGAGAGAGAGGTATAGATTGAGAGAAAGGTATAGATCGAGATGAGAGGGATAGATTGAGAGAGAGAGGGATAGATCGAGAGAGAGAGAGGGATAGATTGATAGAGAGAGGGATAGATCGAGAGAGAGAGGGATAGATTGAGAGAGAGAGGGAGGGATAGATCGAGAGAGAGGATGGGATAGAAAGAGAGAGAGGATGGGATAGATCGAGAGATGGTGGGTAGATCGAGAGAGAGAGAAGGATAGATCGAGAGAGAGAGAGGGATAAATTGAAAGAGAGAGGGAAAGATCAAGAGAGAGAGAGCCGGATAGATCGAGTGATTGAGGGATAGATTGAGAGAGAGAGAGCGGGATAGATCGAGAGAGAGGGATAGATCGAGAGAGAGAGGGATAGATTGAGAGAGAGAGGGATAGATTGAGAGAGAGAGAGAGATAGATCAAGAGAGAGGGCAGGATAGATTGAGAGAAAGAGGGATAGATTGAGAGAGAGAGAGAGATAGATTGAGAGAGAGGGCGGGATAGATTGAGAGAGAGAGAGGGATAGATCGAGAGAGAGAGAGGGATAGATCGAGAGAGAGGGCGGGATAGATAGAGAGAGAGGGATAGATGGAGAGAGATCGATAGATTGAGAGAGAGAGAACATGATAGATCGAGAGAGAGGGATAGATCGAGAGAGAGAGGGATAGATCGAGAGAGATGGATAGATTGAGAGAGAGAGCGATAGATCGAGAGAGAGAGGGATAGATTGAGAGAGAGAGAGAGGGATAGATCGAGAGAGAGGGTGGGATAGATCGAGAGAGGGTGGGTAGATCGAGAGAGAGAGAGGGGTAGTTCGAGAGAGAGAGAGGGATAAATCGAAAGAGAGAGGGAAAGATCAAGAGAGAGAGAGCCGGATAGATCGAGAGAGTTAGGGAGAGATTGAGAGAGAGAGAGCGGGATAGATCGATAGAGAGGGCGGAATAGATCGAGAGAGAGATCGGGATAGATTGAGAGAGAGCGAGGGATAGATCAAGAGAGAGAGAGGGATAGTTCGAGAGAGAGAGGGATAGATTCAGAGAGAGTGGGATAGATTGAGAGAGAGAGAGATAGATTGAGAGAGAGAGGGATAGATTGAGAGATAGGGCGACATAGATTGAGAGAGAGAGAGGGATAGTTCAAGAGAGAGGGCAGCATAGATTGAGAGAGAGAGGGATAGATTGAGAGAGAGGGCGGGATAGATCGAGAGAGAGAGAGGGATAGATTGAGAGAGAGGGCGGGATAGATAGAGAGAGAGGGATAGATGGAGAGAGATCGATAGATCGAGAGGGAGAGAACATGATAGATCGAGAGAGAGGGATAGATCGAGAGAGAGGGGGATAGATTAATAGAGAGGGCGATATAGATTGAGAGAGAGAGAGAGCGATAGTTCAAGAGAGAGGGCAGGATAGATTGAGAGAGAGAGGGATAGATTGAGAGAGAGAGAGGGATAGATCGAGAGAGAGAGAGGGATAGATCGAGAGAGAGGGCAGGATAGATAGAGAGAGAGAGGGATAGATGGAGAGAGATCGATAGCTCGAGAGAGAGAGACCATGATTGATCGAGAGAGAGGGATAGATCGAGAGAGATGGATAGATTGAGAGAGAGAGAGAGGGATAGATTGAGAGAGAGAGTTATAGATTGAGAGAGAGAGGGAGGGATAGATCGAGAGAGAGGGTTGGATAGATCGAGAGAGGGTGGGATAGATCGAGAGTGATAGAGGGAGAGATCGAGAGAGAGAGGGATAGTTTGAGAGAGAGGGATAGATCGAGAGAGAGAGGGATAGATCGAGAGAGTGAGAGGGATAGATCGAGAGAGAGAGGTATAGATCGAGAGAGAAAGGGATAAATTGAGAGGGAGAGAGGGATAAATTGATAGAGAGGGAGGGATAGATCGAGAGAGAGGGATAGATCAAGAGAGTGAGAGAGGGATAGATCGAGAGAGAGAGGGATAGATCGAGAGAGTGCGAGAGGGCTAGATCGAGTGAGAGAGGGATAGAAAGACAGAGAGAGGGATAAATTGAGAGAGAGAGAGGGATAGATCAAGAGAGAGAGATAGATCGAGAGGGTGAGAGAGGAATAGATCGAGAGAGAGAGAGGGATAGATCGAGAGAGAGAGGGGTAGATCGAGAGAGAGAGGCATAGATCGAGAGAGAGAGGGATAGATCGGGAGAGAGAGAGGTATAGATTGAGAGAAAGGTATAGATCGAGAGAGAGAGGGATAGATTGAGAGAGAGAGGGATAGATCGAGAGAGAGAGAGGGATATATTGATAGAGAGAGGGATAGATCGAGAGAGAGAGGGATAGATTGAGAGAGAGAGAGAGGGATAGATCGAGAGAGAGGATGGGATAGAAAGAGAGAGAGGATGGGATAGATCGAGAGATGGTGGGTAGATCGAGAGAGAGAGAAGGATAGATCGAGAGAGAGAGGGATAAATTGAAAGAGAGAGGGAAAGATCAAGAGAGAGAGAGCCGGATAGATCGAGTGATTGAGGGATAGATTGAGAGAGAGAGAGCGGGATAGATCGAGAGAGAGGGATAGATCGAGAGAGAGAGGGATAGATTGAGAGAGAGAGGGATAGATTGAGAGAGAGAGAGAGATAGATTGAGAGAGAGAGAGGGATAGTTCAAGAGAGAGGGCAGGATAGATTGAGAGAAAGAGGGATAGATTGAGAGAGAGAGAGAGCTGGATTGAGAGAGAGGGCGGGATAGATTGAGAGAGAGAGAGGGATAGATTGAGAGAGAGAGAGGGATAGATCGAGAGAGAGGGTGGGATAGATAGAGAGAGAGGGATAGATGGAGAGAGATCGATAGATTGAGAGAGAGAGAACATGATAGATCGAGAGAGAGGGATAGATCGAGAGAGAGAGGGATAGATCGAGAGAGATGGATAGTTTGAGAGAGAGAGCGATAGATCGAGAGAGAGAGGGATAGATTGAGAGAGAGAGAGAGGGATAGATCGAGAGAGGGTGGGTAGATCGAGAGAGAGAGAGGGGTAGTTCGAGAGAGAGAGAGGGATAAATCGAAAGAGAGAGGGAAAGATCAAGAGAGAGAGAGCCGGATAGATCGAGAGAGTTAGGGAGAGATTGAGAGAGAGAGAGCGGGATAGATCGATAGAGAGGGCGGAATAGATCGAGAGAGAGATCGGGATAGATTGAGAGAGAGCGAGGGATAGATCAAGAGAGAGAGAGGGATAGTTCGAGAGAGAGAGGGATAGATTCAGAGAGAGTGGGATAGATTGAGAGAGAGAGAGGGATAGATTGAGAGAGAGAGGGATAGATTGAGAGAGAGAGGGATAGATTGAGAGAGAGGGCGACATAGATTGAGAGAGAGAGAGGGATAGTTCAAGAGAGAGGGCAGCATAGATTGAGAGAGAGAGGGATAGATTGAGAGAGAGGGCGGGATAGATCGAGAGAGAGAGAGGGATAGATTGAGAGAGAGGGCGGGATAGATAGAGAGAGAGGGTTAGATGGAGAGAGATCGATAGATCGAGAGGGAGAGAACATGATAGATCGAGAGAGAGGGATAGATCGAGAGAGAGGGGGATAGATTAATAGAGAGGGCGATATAGATTGAGAGAGAGAGAGAGCGATAGTTCAAGAGAGAGGGCAGGATAGATTGAGAGAGAGAGGGATAGATTGAGAGAGAGAGGGGATAGATCGAGAGAGAGAGAGGGATAGATCGAGAGAGAGGGCAGGATAGATAGAGAGAGAGAGGGATAGATGGAGAGAGATCGATAGCTCGAGAGAGAGAGACCATGATTGATCGAGAGAGAGGGATAGATCGAGAGAGATGGATAGATTGAGAGAGAGAGAGAGGGATAGATTGAGAGAGAGAGGTATAGATTGAGAGAGAGAGGGAGGGATAGATCGAGAGAGAGGGTTGGATAGATCGAGAGAGGGTGGGATAGATCGAGAGTGATAGAGGGAGAGATCGAGAGAGAGAGGGATAGTTTGAGAGAGAGGGATAGATCGAGAGAGAGAGGGATAGATCGAGAGAGTGAGAGGGATAGATCGAGAGAGAGAGGTATAGATCGAGAGAGAAAGGGATAAATTGAGAGGGAGAGAGGGATAAATTGATAGAGAGGGAGGGATAGATCGAGAGAGAGGGATAGATCAAGAGAGTGAGAGAGGGATAGATCGAGAGAGAGAGGGATAGATCGAGAGAGTGAGAGAGGGATAGATCGAGAGAGAGAGGGATAGATCGAGAGAGTGCGAGAGGGCTAGATCGAGTGAGAGAGGGATAGAAAGACAGAGAGAGGGATAAATTGAGAGAGAGAGAGGGATAGATCAAGAGAGAGAGATAGATCGAGAGGGTGAGAGAGGAATAGATCGAGAGAGAGAGAGGGATAGATCGAGAGAGAGAGGGGTAGATCGAGAGAGAGAGGCATAGATCGAGAGAGAGAGGGATAGATCGGGAGAGAGAGAGGTATAGATTGAGAGAAAGGTATAGATCGAGAGAGAGAGGGATAGATTGAGAGAGAGAGGGATAGATCGAGAGAGAGAGAGGGATAGATTGATAGAGAGAGGGATAGATCGAGAGAGAGAGGGATAGATTGAGAGAGAGAGAGAGGGATAGATCGAGAGAGAGGATGGGATAGAAAGAGAGAGAGGATGGGATAGATCGAGAGATGGTGGGTAGATCGAGAGAGAGAGAAGGATAGATCGAGAGAGAGAGAGGGATAAATTGAAAGAGAGAGGGAAAGATCAAGAGAGAGAGAGCCGGATAGATCGAGTGATTGAGGGATAGATTGAGAGAGAGAGAGCGGGATAGATCGAGAGAGAGGGATAGATCGAGAGAGAGAGGGATAGATTGAGAGAGAGAGGGATAGATTGAGAGAGAGAGAGAGATAGATTGAGAGAGAGAGAGGGATAGTTCAAGAGAGAGGGCAGGATAGATTGAGAGAAAGAGGGATAGATTGAGAGAGAGAGAGAGATAGATTGAGAGAGAGGGCGGGATAGATTGAGAGAGAGAGAGGGATAGATTGAGAGAGAGAGAGGGATAGATTGAGAGAGAGGGTGGGATAGATAGAGAGAGAGGGATAGATGGAGAGAGATCGATAGATTGAGAGAGAGAGAACATGATAGATCGAGAGAGAGGGATAGATCGAGAGAGAGAGGGATAGATCGAGAGAGATGGATAGTTTGAGAGAGAGAGCGATAGATCGAGAGAGAGAGGGATAGATTGAGAGAGAGAGAGAGGGATAGATCGAGAGAGGGTGGGTAGATCGAGAGAGAGAGAGGGGTAGTTCGAGAGAGAGAGAGGGATAAATCGAAAGAGAGAGGGAAAGATCAAGAGAGAGAGAGCCGGATAGATCGAGAGAGTTAGGGAGAGATTGAGAGAGAGAGAGCGGGATAGATCGATAGAGAGGGCGGAATAGATCGAGAGAGAGATCGGGATAGATTGAGAGAGAGCGAGGGATAGATCAAGAGAGAGAGAGGGATAGTTCGAGAGAGAGAGGGATAGATTCAGAGAGAGTGGGATAGATTGAGAGAGAGAGAGGGATAGATTGAGAGAGAGAGGGATAGATTGAGAGAGAGAGGGATAGATTGAGAGAGAGGGCGACATAGATTGAGAGAGAGAGAGGGATAGTTCAAGAGAGAGGGCAGCATAGATTGAGAGAGAGAGGGATAGATTGAGAGAGAGGGCGGGATAGATCGAGAGAGAGAGAGGGATAGATTGAGAGAGAGGGCGGGATAGATAGAGAGAGAGGGTTAGATGGAGAGAGATCGATAGATCGAGAGGGAGAGAACATGATAGATCGAGAGAGAGGGATAGATCGAGAGAGAGGGGGATAGATTAATAGAGAGGGCGATATAGATTGAGAGAGAGAGAGAGCGATAGTTCAAGAGAGAGGGCAGGATAGATTGAGAGAGAGAGGGATAGATTGAGAGAGAGAGAGGGATAGATCGAGAGAGAGAGAGGGATAGATCGAGAGAGAGGGCAGGATAGATAGAGAGAGAGAGGGATAGATGGAGAGAGATCGATAGCTCGAGAGAGAGAGACCATGATTGATCGAGAGAGAGGGATAGATCGAGAGAGATGGATAGATTGAGAGAGAGAGAGAGGGATAGATTGAGAGAGAGAGGTATAGATTGAGAGAGAGAGGGAGGGATAGATCGAGAGAGAGGGTTGGATAGATCGAGAGAGGGTGGGATAGATCGAGAGTGATAGAGGGAGAGATCGAGAGAGAGAGGGATAGTTTGAGAGAGAGGGATAGATCGAGAGAGAGAGGGATAGATCGAGAGAGTGAGAGGGATAGATCGAGAGAGAGAGGTATAGATCGAGAGAGAAAGGGATAAATTGAGAGGGAGAGAGGGATAAATTGATAGAGAGGGAGGGATAGATCGAGAGAGAGGGATAGATCAAGAGAGTGAGAGAGGGATAGATCGAGAGAGAGAGGGATAGATCGAGAGAGTGAGAGAGGGATAGATCGAGAGAGAGAGGGATAGATCGAGAGAGTGCGAGAGGGCTAGATCGAGTGAGAGAGGGATAGAAAGACAGAGAGAGGGATAAATTGAGAGAGAGAGAGGGATAGATCAAGAGAGAGAGATAGATCGAGAGGGTGAGAGAGGAATAGATCGAGAGAGAGAGAGGGATAGATCGAGAGAGAGAGGGGTAGATCGAGAGAGAGAGGCATAGATCGAGAGAGAGAGGGATAGATCGGGAGAGAGAGAGGTATAGATTGAGAGAAAGGTATAGATCGAGAGAGAGAGGGATAGATTGAGAGAGAGAGGGATAGATCGAGAGAGAGAGAGGGATAGATTGATAGAGAGAGGGATAGATCGAGAGAGAGAGGGATAGATTGAGAGAGAGAGAGAGGGATAGATCGAGAGAGAGGATGGGATAGAAAGAGAGAGAGGATGGGATAGATCGAGAGATGGTGGGTAGATCGAGAGAGAGAGAAGGATAGATCGAGAGAGAGAGAGGGATAAATTGAAAGAGAGAGGGAAAGATCAAGAGAGAGAGAGCCGGATAGATCGAGTGATTGAGGGATAGATTGAGAGAGAGAGAGCGGGATAGATCGAGAGAGAGGGATAGATCGAGAGAGAGAGGGATAGATTGAGAGAGAGAGGGATAGATTGAGAGAGAGAGAGAGATAGATTGAGAGAGAGAGAGGGATAGTTCAAGAGAGAGGGCAGGATAGATTGAGAGAAAGAGGGATAGATTGAGAGAGAGAGAGAGATAGATTGAGAAAGAGGGCGGGATAGATTGAGAGAGAGAGAGGGATAGATTGAGAGAGAGAGAGGGATAGATCGAGAGAGAGGGTGGGATAGATAGAGAGAGAGGGATAGATGGAGAGAGATCGATAGATTGAGAGAGAGAGAACATGATAGATCGAGAGAGAGGGATAGATCGAGAGAGAGAGGGATAGATCGAGAGAGATGGATAGTTTGAGAGAGAGAGCGATAGATCGAGAGAGAGAGGGATAGATTGAGAGAGAGAGAGAGGGATAGATCGAGAGAGGGTGGGTAGATCGAGAGAGAGAGAGGGGTAGTTCGAGAGAGAGAGAGGGATAAATCGAAAGAGAGAGGGAAAGATCAAGAGAGAGAGAGCCGGATAGATCGAGAGAGTTAGGGAGAGATTGAGAGAGAGAGAGCGGGATAGATCGATAGAGAGGGCGGAATAGATCGAGAGAGAGATCGGGATAGATTGAGAGAGAGCGAGGGATAGATCAAGAGAGAGAGAGGGATAGTTCGAGAGAGAGAGGGATAGATTCAGAGAGAGTGGGATAGATTGAGAGAGAGAGAGGGATAGATTGAGAGAGAGAGGGATAGATTGAGAGAGAGAGGGATAGATTGAGAGAGAGGGCGACATAGATTGAGAGAGAGAGAGGGATAGTTCAAGAGAGAGGGCAGCATAGATTGAGAGAGAGAGGGATAGATTGAGAGAGAGGGCGGGATAGATCGAGAGAGAGAGAGGGATAGATTGAGAGAGAGGGCGGGATAGATAGAGAGAGAGGGTTAGATGGAGAGAGATCGATAGATCGAGAGGGAGAGAACATGATAGATCGAGAGAGAGGGATAGATCGAGAGAGAGGGGGATAGATTAATAGAGAGGGCGATATAGATTGAGAGAGAGAGAGAGCGATAGTTCAAGAGAGAGGGCAGGATAGATTGAGAGAGAGAGGGATAGATTGAGAGAGAGAGAGGGATAGATCGAGAGAGAGAGAGGGATAGATCGAGAGAGAGGGCAGGATAGATAGAGAGAGAGAGGGATAGATGGAGAGAGATCGATAGCTCGAGAGAGAGAGACCATGATTGATCGAGAGAGAGGGATAGATCGAGAGAGATGGATAGATTGAGAGAGAGAGAGAGGGATAGATTGAGAGAGAGAGGTATAGATTGAGAGAGAGAGGGAGGGATAGATCGAGAGAGAGGGTTGGATAGATCGAGAGAGGGTGGGATAGATCGAGAGTGATAGAGGGAGAGATCGAGAGAGAGAGGGATAGTTTGAGAGAGAGGGATAGATCGAGAGAGAGAGGGATAGATCGAGAGAGTGAGAGGGATAGATCGAGAGAGAGAGGTATAGATCGAGAGAGAAAGGGATAAATTGAGAGGGAGAGAGGGATAAATTGATAGAGAGGGAGGGATAGATCGAGAGAGAGGGATAGATCAAGAGAGTGAGAGAGGGATAGATCGAGAGAGAGAGGGATAGATCGAGAGAGTGAGAGAGGGATAGATCGAGAGAGAGAGGGATAGATCGAGAGAGTGCGAGAGGGCTAGATCGAGTGAGAGAGGGATAGAAAGACAGAGAGAGGGATAAATTGAGAGAGAGAGAGGGATAGATCAAGAGAGAGAGATAGATCGAGAGGGTGAGAGAGGAATAGATCGAGAGAGAGAGAGGGATAGATCGAGAGAGAGAGGGGTAGATCGAGAGAGAGAGGCATAGATCGAGAGAGAGAGGGATAGATCGGGAGAGAGAGAGGTATAGATGGAGAGAAAGGTATAGATCGAGAGAGAGAGGGATAGATTGAGAGAGAGAGGGATAGATCGAGAGAGAGAGAGGGATAGATTGATAGAGAGAGGGATAGATCGAGAGAGAGAGGGATAGATTGAGAGAGAGAGAGAGGGATAGATCGAGAGAGAGGATGGGATAGAAAGAGAGAGAGGATGGGATAGATCGAGAGATGGTGGGTAGATCGAGAGAGAGAGAAGGATAGATCGAGAGAGAGAGAGGGATAAATTGAAAGAGAGAGGGAAAGATCAAGAGAGAGAGAGCCGGATAGATCGAGTGATTGAGGGATAGATTGAGAGAGAGAGAGCGGGATAGATCGAGAGAGAGGGATAGATCGAGAGAGAGAGGGATAGATTGAGAGAGAGAGGGATAGATTGAGAGAGAGAGAGAGATAGATTGAGAGAGAGAGAGGGATAGTTCAAGAGAGAGGGCAGGATAGATTGAGAGAAAGAGGGATAGATTGAGAGAGAGAGAGAGATAGATTGAGAGAGAGGGCGGGATAGATTGAGAGAGAGAGAGGGATAGATTGAGAGAGAGAGAGGGATAGATCGAGAGAGAGGGCGGGATAGATAGAGAGAGAGGGATAGATGGAGAGAGATCGATAGATTGAGAGAGAGAGAACATGATAGATCGAGAGAGAGGGATAGATCGAGAGAGAGAGGGATAGATCGAGAGAGATGGATAGTTTGAGAGAGAGAGCGATAGATCGAGAGAGAGAGGGATAGATTGAGAGAGAGAGAGAGGGATAGATCGAGAGAGGGTGGGATAGATCGAGAGAGGGTGGGTAGATCGAGAGAGAGAGAGGGGTAGTTCGAGAGAGAGAGAGGGATAAATCGAAAGAGAGAGGGAAAGATCAAGAGAGAGAGAGCCGGATAGATCGAGAGAGTTAGGGAGAGATTGAGAGAGAGAGAGCGGGATAGATCGATAGAGAGGGCGGAATAGATCGAGAGAGAGATCGGGATAGATTGAGAGAGAGCGAGGGATAGATCAAGAGAGAGAGAGGGATAGTTCGAGAGAGAGAGGGATAGATTCAGAGAGAGTGGGATAGATTGAGAGAGAGAGAGGGATAGATTGAGAGAGAGAGGGATAGATTGAGAGAGAGAGGGATAGATTGAGAGAGAGGGCGACATAGATTGAGAGAGAGAGAGGGATAGTTCAAGAGAGAGGGCAGCATAGATTGAGAGAGAGAGGGATAGATTGAGAGAGAGGGCGGGATAGATCGAGAGAGAGAGAGGGATAGATTGAGAGAGAGGGCGGGATAGATAGAGAGAGAGGGATAGATGGAGAGAGATCGATAGATCGAGAGGGAGAGAACATGATAGATCGAGAGAGAGGGATAGATCGAGAGAGAGGGGGATAGATTAATAGAGAGGGCGATATAGATTGAGAGAGAGAGAGAGCGATAGTTCAAGAGAGAGGGCAGGATAGATTGAGAGAGAGAGGGATAGATTGAGAGAGAGAGGGGATAGATCGAGAGAGAGAGAGGGATAGATCGAGAGAGAGGGCAGGATAGATAGAGAGAGAGAGGGATAGATGGAGAGAGATCGATAGCTCGAGAGAGAGAGACCATGATTGATCGAGAGAGAGGGATAGATCGAGAGAGATGGATAGATTGAGAGAGAGAGAGAGGGATAGATTGAGAGAGAGAGGTATAGATTGAGAGAGAGAGGGAGGGATAGATCGAGAGAGAGGGTTGGATAGATCGAGAGAGGGTGGGATAGATCGAGAGTGATAGAGGGAGAGATCGAGAGAGAGAGGGATAGTTTGAGAGAGAGGGATAGATCGAGAGAGAGAGGGATAGATCGAGAGAGTGAGAGGGATAGATCGAGAGAGAGAGGTATAGATCGAGAGAGAAAGGGATAAATTGAGAGGGAGAGAGGGATAAATTGATAGAGAGGGAGGGATAGATCGAGAGAGAGGGATAGATCAAGAGAGTGAGAGAGGGATAGATCGAGAGAGAGAGGGATAGATCGAGAGAGTGAGAGAGGGATAGATCGAGAGAGAGAGGGATAGATCGAGAGAGTGCGAGAGGGCTAGATCGAGTGAGAGAGGGATAGAAAGACAGAGAGAGGGATAAATTGAGAGAGAGAGAGGGATAGATCAAGAGAGAGAGATAGATCGAGAGGGTGAGAGAGGAATAGATCGAGAGAGAGAGAGGGATAGATCGAGAGAGAGAGGGGTAGATCGAGAGAGAGAGGCATAGATCGAGAGAGAGAGGGATAGATCGGGAGAGAGAGAGGTATAGATGGAGAGAAAGGTATAGATCGAGAGAGAGAGGGATAGATTGAGAGAGAGAGGGATAGATCGAGAGAGAGAGAGGGATAGATTGATAGAGAGAGGGATAGATCGAGAGAGAGAGGGATAGATTGAGAGAGAGAGAGAGGGATAGATCGAGAGAGAGGATGGGATAGAAAGAGAGAGAGGATGGGATAGATCGAGAGATGGTGGGTAGATCGAGAGAGAGAGAAGGATAGATCGAGAGAGAGAGAGGGATAAATTGAAAGAGAGAGGGAAAGATCAAGAGAGAGAGAGCCGGATAGATCGAGTGATTGAGGGATAGATTGAGAGAGAGAGAGCGGGATAGATCGAGAGAGAGGGATAGATCGAGAGAGAGAGGGATAGATTGAGAGAGAGAGTGATAGATTGAGAGAGAGAGAGAGATAGATTGAGAGAGAGAGAGGGATAGTTCAAGAGAGAGGGCAGGATAGATTGAGAGAAAGAGGGATAGATTGAGAGAGAGAGAGAGATAGATTGAGAGAGAGGGCGGGATAGATTGAGAGAGAGAGAGGGATAGATTGAGAGAGAGAGAGGGATAGATCGAGAGAGAGGGCGGGATAGATAGAGAGAGAGGGATAGATGGAGAGAGATCGATAGATTGAGAGAGAGAGAACATGATAGATCGAGAGAGAGGGATAGATCGAGAGAGAGAGGGATAGATCGAGAGAGATGGATAGTTTGAGAGAGAGAGCGATAGATCGAGAGAGAGAGGGTTAGATTGAGAGAGAGAGAGAGGGATAGATCGAGAGAGAGGGTGGGATAGATCGAGAGAGGGTGGGTAGATCGAGAGAGAGAGAGGGGTAGTTCGAGAGAGAGAGAGGGATAAATCGAAAGAGAGAGGGAAAGATCAAGAGAGAGAGAGCCGGATAGATCGAGAGAGTTAGGGAGAGATTGAGAGAGAGAGAGCGGGATAGATCGATAGAGAGGGCGGAATAGATCGAGAGAGAGATCGGGATAGATTGAGAGAGAGCGAGGGATAGATCAAGAGAGAGAGAGGGATAGTTCGAGAGAGAGAGGGATAGATTCAGAGAGAGTGGGATAGATTGAGAGAGAGAGAGGGATAGATTGAGAGAGAGAGGGATAGATTGAGAGAGAGAGGGATAGATTGAGAGAGAGGGCGACATAGATTGAGAGAGAGAGAGGGATAGTTCAAGAGAGAGGGCAGCATAGATTGAGAGAGAGAGGGATAGATTGAGAGAGAGGGCGGGATAGATCGAGAGAGAGAGAGGGATAGATTGAGAGAGAGGGCGGGATAGATAGAGAGAGAGGGTTAGATGGAGAGAGATCGATAGATCGAGAGGGAGAGAACATGATAGATCGAGAGAGAGGGATAGATCGAGAGAGAGGGGGATAGATTAATAGAGAGGGCGATATAGATTGAGAGAGAGAGAAAGCGATAGTTCAAGAGAGAGGGCAGGATAGATTGAGAGAGAGAGGGATAGATTGAGAGAGAGAGGGGGATAGATCGAGAGAGAGAGAGGGATAGATCGAGAGAGAGGGCAGGATAGATAGAGAGAGAGAGGGATAGATGGAGAGAGATCGATAGCTCGAGAGAGAGAGACCATGATTGATCGAGAGAGAGGGATAGATCGAGAGAGATGGATAGATTGAGAGAGAGAGAGAGGGATAGATTGAGAGAGAGAGGTATAGATTGAGAGAGAGAGGGAGGGATAGATCGAGAGAGAGGGTTGGATAGATCGAGAGAGGGTGGGATAGATCGAGAGTGATAGAGGGAGAGATCGAGAGAGAGAGGGATAGTTTGAGAGAGAGGGATAGATCGAGAGAGAGAGGGATAGATCGAGAGAGTGAGAGGGATAGATCGAGAGAGAGAGGTATAGATCGAGAGAGAAAGGGATAAATTGAGAGGGAGAGAGGGATAAATTGATAGAGAGGGAGGGATAGATCGAGAGAGAGGGATAGATCAAGAGAGTGAGAGAGGGATAGATCGAGAGAGAGAGGGATAGATCGAGAGAGTGAGAGAGGGATAGATCGAGAGAGAGAGGGATAGATCGAGAGAGTGCGAGAGGGCTAGATCGAGTGAGAGAGGGATAGAAAGACAGAGAGAGGGATAAATTGAGAGAGAGAGAGGGATAGATCAAGAGAGAGAGATAGATCGAGAGGGTGAGAGAGGAATAGATCGAGAGAGAGAGAGGGATAGATCGAGAGAGAGAGGGGTAGATCGAGAGAGAGAGGCATAGATCGAGAGAGAGAGGGATAGATCGGGAGAGAGAGAGGTATAGATTGAGAGAAAGGTATAGATCGAGAGAGAGAGGGATAGATTGAGAGAGAGAGGGATAGATCGAGAGAGAGAGAGGGATAGATTGATAGAGAGAGGGATAGATCGAGAGAGAGAGGGATAGATTGAGAGAGAGAGAGAGGGATAGATCGAGAGAGAGGATGGGATAGAAAGAGAGAGAGGATGGGATAGATCGAGAGATGGTGGGTAGATCGAGAGAGAGAGAAGGATAGATCGAGAGAGAGAGAGGGATAAATTGAAAGAGAGAGGGAAAGATCAAGAGAGAGAGAGCCGGATAGATCGAGTGATTGAGGGATAGATTGAGAGAGAGAGAGCGGGATAGATCGAGAGAGAGGGATAGATCGAGAGAGAGAGGGATAGATTGAGAGAGAGAGGGATAGATTGAGAGAGAGAGAGAGGGATAGATCGAGAGAGAGGGTGGGATAGATCGAGAGAGGGTGGGTAGATCGAGAGAGAGAGAGGGGTAGTTCGATAGAGAGAGAGGGATAAATCGAAAGAGAGAGGGAAAGATCAAGAGAGAGAGAGCCGGATAGATCGAGAGAGTTAGGGAGAGATTGAGAGAGAGAGAGCGGGATAGATCGATAGAGAGGGCGGAATAGATCGAGAGAGAGATCGGGATAGATTGAGAGAGAGCGAGGGATAGATCAAGAGAGAGAGAGGGATAGTTCGAGAGAGAGAGGGATAGATTCAGAGAGAGTGGGATAGATTGAGAGAGAGAGAGGGATAGATTGAGAGAGAGAGGGATAGATTGAGAGAGAGAGGGATAGATTGAGAGAGAGGGCGACATAGATTGAGAGAGAGAGAGGGATAGTTCAAGAGAGAGGGCAGCATAGATTGAGAGAGAGAGGGATAGATTGAGAGAGAGGGCGGGATAGATCGAGAGAGAGAGAGGGATAGATTGAGAGAGAGGGCGGGATAGATAGAGAGAGAGGGATAGATGGAGAGAGATCGATAGATCGAGAGGGAGAGAACATGATAGATCGAGAGAGAGGGATAGATCGAGAGAGAGGGGGGATAGATTAATAGAGAGGGCGATATAGATTGAGAGAGAGAGAGAGCGATAGTTCAAGAGAGAGGGCAGGATAGATTGAGAGAGAGGGCGGGATAGATCGAGAGAGAGAGAGGGATAGATTGAGAGAGAGGGCGGGATAGATAGAGAGAGAGGGTTAGATGGAGAGAGATCGATAGATCGAGAGGGAGAGAACATGATAGATCGAGAGAGAGGGATAGATCGAGAGAGAGGGGGATAGATTAATAGAGAGGGCGATATAGATTGAGAGAGAGAGAGAGCGATAGTTCAAGAGAGAGGGCAGGATAGATTGAGAGAGAGAGGGATAGATTGAGAGAGAGAGAGGGATAGATCGAGAGAGAGAGAGGGATAGATCGAGAGAGAGGGCAGGATAGATAGAGAGAGAGAGGGATAGATGGAGAGAGATCGATAGCTCGAGAGAGAGAGACCATGATTGATCGAGAGAGAGGGATAGATCGAGAGAGATGGATAGATTGAGAGAGAGAGAGAGGGATAGATTGAGAGAGAGAGGTATAGATTGAGAGAGAGAGGGATAGATTGAGAGAGAGAGGGATAGATTGAGAGAGAGAGAGAGATAGATTGAGAGAGAGAGAGGGATAGTTCAAGAGAGAGGGCAGGATAGATTGAGAGAAAGAGGGATAGATTGAGAGAGAGAGAGAGATAGATTGAGAGAGAGGGCGGGATAGATTGAGAGAGAGAGAGGGATAGATTGAGAGAGAGAGAGGGATAGATCGAGAGAGAGGGCGGGATAGTTAGAGAGAGAGGGATAGATGGAGAGAGATCGATAGATTGAGAGAGAGAGAACATGATAGATCGAGAGAGAGGGATAGATCGAGAGAGAGAGGGATAGATCGAGAGAGATGGATAGATTGAGAGAGAGAGCGATAGATCGAGAGAGAGAGGGATAGATTGAGAGAGAGAGAGAGGGATAGATCGAGAGAGAGGGTGGGATAGATCGAGAGAGGGTGGGTAGATCGAGAGAGAGAGAGGGGTAGTTCGAGAGAGAGAGAGGGATAAATCGAAAGAGAGAGGGAAAGATCAAGAGAGAGAGAGCCGGATAGATCGAGAGAGTTAGGGAGAGATTGAGAGAGAGAGAGCGGGATAGATCGATAGAGAGGGCGGAATAGATCGAGAGAGAGATCGGGATAGATTGAGAGAGAGCGAGGGATAGATCAAGAGAGAGAGAGGGATAGTTCGAGAGAGAGAGGGATAGATTCAGAGAGAGTGGGATAGATTGAGAGAGAGAGAGGGATAGATTGAGAGAGAGAGGGATAGATTGAGAGAGAGAGGGATAGATTGAGAGAGAGGGCGACATAGATTGAGAGAGAGAGAGGGATAGTTCAAGAGAGAGGGCAGCATAGATTGAGAGAGAGAGGGATAGATTGAGAGAGAGGGCGGGATAGATCGAGAGAGAGAGAGGGATAGATTGAGAGAGAGGG
This sequence comes from Carcharodon carcharias, assembly GCF_017639515.1. Classification (NCBI taxonomy): domain Eukaryota; kingdom Metazoa; phylum Chordata; class Chondrichthyes; order Lamniformes; family Lamnidae; genus Carcharodon; species Carcharodon carcharias. Next base: position 1,358,130 of record NW_024470849.1, read on the forward strand.
CGGGATAGATAGAGAGAGAGGGATAGATGGAGAGAGATCGATAGATCGAGAGGGAGAGAACATGATAGATCGAGAGAGAGGGATAGATCGAGAGAGAGGGGGATAGATTAATAGAGAGGGCGATATAGATTGAGAGAGAGAGAGAGCGATAGTTCAAGAGAGAGGGCAGGATAGATTGAGAGAGAGGGCGGGATAGATCGAGAGAGAGAGAGGGATAGATTGAGAGAGAGGGCGGGATAGATAGAGAGAGAGGGTTAGATGGAGAGAGATCGATAGATCGAGAGGGAGAGAACATGATAGATCGAGAGAGAGGGATAGATCGAGAGAGAGGGGGATAGATTAATAGAGAGGGCGATATAGATTGAGAGAGAGAGAGAGCGATAGTTCAAGAGAGAGGGCAGGATAGATTGAGAGAGAGAGGGATAGATTGAGAGAGAGAGAGGGATAGATCGAGAGAGAGAGAGGGATAGATCGAGAGAGAGGGCAGGATAGATAGAGAGAGAGAGGGATAGATGGAGAGAGATCGATAGCTCGAGAGAGAGAGACCATGATTGATCGAGAGAGAGGGATAGATCGAGAGAGATGGATAGATTGAGAGAGAGAGAGAGGGATAGATTGAGAGAGAGAGGTATAGATTGAGAGAGAGAGGGATAGATTGAGAGAGAGAGGGATAGATTGAGAGAGAGAGAGAGATAGATTGAGAGAGAGAGAGGGATAGTTCAAGAGAGAGGGCAGGATAGATTGAGAGAAAGAGGGATAGATTGAGAGAGAGAGAGAGAGATAGATTGAGAGAGAGGGCGGGATAGATTGAGAGAGAGAGAGGGATAGATTGAGAGAGAGAGAGGGATAGATCGAGAGAGAGGGCGGGATAGTTAGAGAGAGAGGGATAGATGGAGAGAGATCGATAGATTGAGAGAGAGAGAACATGATAGATCGAGAGAGAGGGATAGATCGAGAGAGAGAGGGATAGATCGAGAGAGATGGATAGATTTAGAGAGAGAGCGATAGATCGAGAGAGAGAGGGATAGATTGAGAGAGAGAGAGAGGGATAGATCGAGAGAGAGGGTGGGATAGATCGAGAGAGGGTGGGTAGATCGAGAGAGAGAGAGGGGTAGTTCGAGAGAGAGAGAGGGATAAATCGAAAGAGAGAGGGAAAGATCAAGAGAGAGAGAGCCGGATAGATCGAGAGAGTTAGGGAGAGATTGAGAGAGAGAGAGCGGGATAGATCGATAGAGAGGGCGGAATAGATCGAGAGAGAGATCGGGATAGATTGAGAGAGAGCGAGGGATAGATCAAGAGAGAGAGAGGGATAGTTCGAGAGAGAGAGGGATAGATTCAGAGAGAATGGGATAGATTGAGAGAGAGAGAGGGATAGATTGAGAGAGAGAGGGATAGATTGAGAGAGAGAGGGATAGATTGAGAGAGAGGGCGACATAGATTGAGAGAGAGAGAGGGATAGTTCAAGAGAGAGGGCAGCATAGATTGAGAGAGAGAGGGATAGATTGAGAGAGAGAGAGGGATAGATCGAGAGAGAGAGAGGGATAGATCGAGAGAGAGGGCAGGATAGATAGAGAGAGAGAGGGATAGATGGAGAGAGATCGATAGCTCGAGAGAGAGACCATGATTGATCGAGAGAGAGGGATAGATCGAGAGAGATGGATAGATTGAGAGAGAGAGAGAGGGATAGATTGAGAGAGAGAGGTATAGATTGAGAGAGAGAGGGAGGGATAGATCGAGAGAGAGGGTTGGATAGATCGAGAGAGGGTGGGATAGATCGAGAGTGATAGAGGGAGAGATCGAGAGAGAGAGGGATAGTTTGAGAGAGAGGGATAGATCGAGAGAGAGAGGGATAGATCGAGAGAGTGAGAGGGATAGATCGAGAGAGAGAGGTATAGATCGAGAGAGAAAGGGATAAATTGAGAGGGAGAGAGGGATAAATTGATAGAGAGAGAGGGATAGATCGAGAGAGAGGGATAGATCAAGAGAGTGAGAGAGGGATAGATCGAGAGAGAGAGGGATAGATCGAGAGAGTGAGAGAGGGATAGATCGAGAGAGAGGGATAGATCGAGAGAGAGGGGGATAGATTAATAGAGAGGGCGATATAGATTGAGAGAGAGAGAGAGCGATAGTTCAAGAGAGAGGGCAGGATAGATTGAGAGAGAGAGGGATAGATTGAGAGAGAGAGAGGGATAGATCGAGAGAGAGAGAGGGATAGATCGAGAGAGAGGGCAGGATAGATAGAGAGAGAGAGGGATAGATGGAGAGAGATCGATAGCTCGAGAGAGAGAGACCATGATTGATCGAGAGAGAGGGATAGATCGAGAGAGATGGATAGATTGAGAGAGAGAGAGAGGGATAGATTGAGAGAGAGAGGTATAGATTGAGAGAGAGAGGGATAGATTGAGAGAGAGAGGGATAGATTGAGAGAGAGAGAGAGATAGATTGAGAGAGAGAGAGGGATAGTTCAAGAGAGAGGGCAGGATAGATTGAGAGAAAGAGGGATAGATTGAGAGAGAGAGAGAGATAGATTGAGAGAGAGGGCGGGATAGATTGAGAGAGAGAGAGGGATAGATTGAGAGAGAGAGAGGGATAGATCGAGAGAGAGGGCGGGATAGTTAGAGAGAGAGGGATAGATGGAGAGAGATCGATAGATTGAGAGAGAGAGAACATGATAGATCGAGAGAGAGGGATAGATCGAGAGAGAGAGGGATAGATCGAGAGAGATGGATAGATTGAGAGAGAGAGCGATAGATCGAGAGAGAGAGGGATAGATTGAGAGAGAGAGAGAGGGATAGATCGAGAGAGAGGGTGGATAGATCGAGAGAGGGTGGGGTAGATCGAGAGAGAGAGAGGGGTAGTTCGAGAGAGAGAGAGGGATAAATCGAAAGAGAGAGGGAAAGATCAAGAGAGAGAGAGCCGGATAGATCGAGAGAGTTAGGGAGAGATTGAGAGAGAGAGAGCGGGATAGATCGATAGAGAGGGCGGAATAGATCGAGAGAGAGATCGGGATAGATTGAGAGAGAGCGAGGGATAGATCAAGAGAGAGAGAGGGATAGTTCGAGAGAGAGAGGGATAGATTCAGAGAGAGTGGGATAGATTGAGAGAGAGAGAGGGATAGATTGAGAGAGAGAGGGATAGATTGAGAGAGAGAGGGATAGATTGAGAGAGAGGGCGACATAGATTGAGAGAGAGAGAGGGATAGTTCAAGAGAGAGGGCAGCATAGATTGAGAGAGAGAGGGATAGATTGAGAGAGAGGGCGGGATAGATCGAGAGAGAGAGAGGGATAGATTGAGAGAGAGGGCGGGATAGATAGAGAGAGAGGGATAGATGGAGAGAGATCGATAGATCGAGAGGGAGAGAACATGATAGATCGAGAGAGAGGGATAGATCGAGAGAGAGGGGGATAGATTAATAGAGAGGGCGATATAGATTGAGAGAGAGAGAGAGCGATAGTTCAAGAGAGAGGGCAGGATAGATTGAGAGAGAGGGCGGGATAGATCGAGAGAGAGAGAGGGATAGATTGAGAGAGAGGGCGGGATAGATAGAGAGAGAGGGTTAGATGGAGAGAGATCGATAGATCGAGAGGGAGAGAACATGATAGATCGAGAGAGAGGGATAGATCGAGAGAGAGGGGGATAGATTAATAGAGAGGGCGATATAGATTGAGAGAGAGAGAGAGCGATAGTTCAAGAGAGAGGGCAGGATAGATTGAGAGAGAGAGGGATAGATTGAGAGAGAGAGAGGGATAGATCGAGAGAGAGAGAGGGATAGATCGAGAGAGAGGGCAGGATAGATAGAGAGAGAGAGGGATAGATGGAGAGAGATCGATAGCTCGAGAGAGAGAGACCATGATTGATCGAGAGAGAGGGATAGATCGAGAGAGATGGATAGATTGAGAGAGAGAGAGAGGGATAGATTGAGAGAGAGAGGTATAGATTGAGAGAGAGAGGGATAGATTGAGAGAGAGAGGGATAGATTGAGAGAGAGAGAGAGATAGATTGAGAGAGAGAGAGGGATAGTTCAAGAGAGAGGGCAGGATAGATTGAGAGAAAGAGGGATAGATTGAGAGAGAGAGAGAGATAGATTGAGAGAGAGGGCGGGATAGATTGAGAGAGAGAGAGGGATAGATTGAGAGAGAGAGAGGGATAGATCGAGAGAGAGGGCGGGATAGTTAGAGAGAGAGGGATAGATGGAGAGAGATCGATAGATTGAGAGAGAGAGAACATGATAGATCGAGAGAGAGGGATAGATCGAGAGAGAGAGGGATAGATCGAGAGAGATGGATAGATTGAGAGAGAGAGCGATAGATCGAGAGAGAGAGGGATAGATTGAGAGAGAGAGAGAGGGATAGATCGAGAGAGAGGGTGGGATAGATCGAGAGAGGGTGGGTAGATCGAGAGAGAGAGAGGGGTAGTTCGAGAGAGAGAGAGGGATAAATCGAAAGAGAGAGGGAAAGATCAAGAGAGAGAGAGCCGGATAGATCGAGAGAGTTAGGGAGAGATTGAGAGAGAGAGAGCGGGATAGATCGATAGAGAGGGCGGAATAGATCGAGAGAGAGATCGGGATAGATTGAGAGAGAGCGAGGGATAGATCAAGAGAGAGAGAGGGGATAGTTCGAGAGAGAGAGGGATAGATTCAGAGAGAATGGGATAGATTGAGAGAGAGAGAGGGATAGATTGAGAGAGAGAGGGATAGATTGAGAGAGAGAGGGATAGATTGAGAGAGAGGGCGACATAGATTGAGAGAGAGAGGGATAGTTCAAGAGAGAGGGCAGCATAGATTGAGAGAGAGAGGGATAGATTGAGAGAGAGGGCGGGATAGATCGAGAGAGAGAGAGGGATAGATTGAGAGAGAGGGCGGGATAGATAGAGAGAGAGGGATAGATGGAGAGAGATCGATAGATCGAGAGGGAGAGAACATGATAGATCGAGAGAGAGGGATAGATCGAGAGAGAGGGGGATAGATTAATAGAGAGGGCGATATAGATTGAGAGAGAGAGAGAGCGATAGTTCAAGAGAGAGGGCAGGATAGATTGAGAGAGAGAGGGATAGATTGAGAGAGAGAGAGGGATAGATCGAGAGAGAGAGAGGGATAGATCGAGAGAGAGGGCAGGATAGATAGAGAGAGAGAGGGATAGATGGAGAGAGATCGATAGCTCGAGAGAGAGAGACCATGATTGATCGAGAGAGAGGGATAGATCGAGAGAGATGGATAGATTGAGAGAGAGAGAGAGGGATAGATTGAGAGAGAGAGGTATAGATTGAGAGAGAGAGGGAGGGATAGATCGAGAGAGAGGGTTGGATAGATCGAGAGAGGGTGGGATAGATCGAGAGTGATAGAGGGAGAGATCGAGAGAGAGAGGGATAGTTTGAGAGAGAGGGATAGATCGAGAGAGAGAGGGATAGATCGAGAGAGTGAGAGGGATAGATCGAGAGAGAGAGGTATAGATCGAGAGAGAAAGGGATAAATTGAGAGGGAGAGAGGGATAAATTGATAGAGAGAGAGGGATAGATCGAGAGAGAGGGATAGATCAAGAGAGTGAGAGAGGGATAGATCGAGAGAGAGAGGGATAGATCGAGAGAGTGAGAGAGGGATAGATCGAGAGAGAGAGGGATAGATCGAGAGAGTGCGAGAGGGATAGATCGAGTGAGAGAGGGATAGAAAGACAGAGAGAGGGATAAATTGAGAGAGAGAGAGGGATAGATCAAGAGAGAGAGATAGATCGAGAGGGTGAGAGAGGAATAGATCGAGAGAGAGAGAGGGATAGATCGAGAGAGAGAGGGGTAGATCGAGAGAGAGAGGCATAGATCGAGAGAGAGAGGGATAGATCAGGAGAGAGAGAGGTATAGATTGAGAGAAAGGTATAGATCGAGAGAGAGAGGGATAGATTGAGAGAGAGAGGGATAGATCGAGAGAGAGAGAGGGATAGATTGATAGAGAGAGGGATAGATCGAGAGAGAGAGGGATAGATTGAGAGAGAGAGAGAGGGATAGATCGAGAGAGAGGATGGGATAGAAAGAGAGAGAGGATGGGATAGATCGAGAGATGGTGGGTAGATCGAGAGAGAGAGAAGGATAGATCGAGAGAGAGAGAGGGATAAATTGAAAGAGAGAGGGAAAGATCAAGAGAGAGAGAGCCGGATAGATCGAGTGATTGAGGGATAGATTGAGAGAGAGAGAGCGGGATAGATCGAGAGAGAGGGATAGATCGAGAGAGAGAGGGATAGATTGAGAGAGAGAGAGAGATAGATTGAGAGAGAGAGAGGGATAGTTCAAGAGAGAGGGCAGGATAGATTGAGAGAAAGAGGGATAGATTGAGAGAGAGAGAGAGATAGATTGAGAGAGAGGGCGGGATAGATTGAGAGAGAGAGAGGGATAGATTGAGAGAGAGAGAGGGATAGATCGAGAGAGAGGGTGGGATAGATAGAGAGAGAGGGATAGATGGAGAGAGATCGATAGATTGAGAGAGAGAGAACATGATAGATCGAGAGAGAGGGATAGATCGAGAGAGAGAGGGATAGATCGAGAGAGATGGATAGATTGAGAGAGAGAGCGATAGATCGAGAGAGAGAGGGATAGATTGAGAGAGAGAGAGAGGGATAGATCGAGAGAGAGGGTGGGATAGATCGAGAGAGGGTGGGTAGATCGAGAGAGAGAGAGGGGTAGTTCGAGAGAGAGAGAGGGATAAATCGAAAGAGAGAGGGAAAGATCAAGAGAGAGAGAGCCGGATAGATCGAGAGAGTTAGGGAGAGATTGAGAGAGAGAGAGCGGGATAGATCGATAGAGAGGGCGGAATAGATCGAGAGAGAGATCGGGATAGATTGAGAGAGAGCGAGGGATAGATCAAGAGAGAGAGAGGGATAGTTCGAGAGAGAGAGGGATAGATTCAGAGAGAGTGGGATAGATTGAGAGAGAGAGAGGGATAGATTGAGAGAGAGAGGGATAGATTGAGAGAGAGAGGGATAGATTGAGAGAGAGGGCGACATAGATTGAGAGAGAGAGGGGGATAGTTCAAGAGAGAGGACAGCATAGATTGAGAGAGAGAGGGATAGATTGAGAGAGAGGGCGGGATAGATCGAGAGAGAGAGAGGGATAGATTGAGAGAGAGGGCGGGATAGATAGAGAGAGAGGGATAGATGGAGAGAGATCGATAGATCGAGAGGGAGAGAACATGATAGATCGAGAGAGAGGGATAGATCGAGAGAGAGGGGGATAGATTAATAGAGAGGGCGATATAGATTGAGAGAGAGAGAGAGCGATAGTTCAAGAGAGAGGGCAGGATAGATTGAGAGAGAGAGGGATAGATTGAGAGAGAGAGAGGGATAGATCGAGAGAGAGAGAGGGATAGATCGAGAGAGAGGGCAGGATAGATAGAGAGAGAGAGGGATAGATGGAGAGAGATCGATAGCTCGAGAGAGAGAGACAATGATTGATCGAGAGAGAGGGATAGATCGAGAGAGATGGATAGATTGAGAGAGAGAGAGGGATAGATTGAGAGAGAGATGTATAGATTGAGAGAGAGAGGGAGGGATAGATCGAGAGAGAGGGTTGGATAGATCGAGAGAGGGTGGGATAGATCGAGAGTGATAGAGGGAGAGATCGAGAGAGAGAGGGATAGTTTGAGAGAGAGGGATAGATCGAGAGAGAGAGGGATAGATCGAGAGAGTGAGAGGGATAGATCGAGAGAGAGAGGTATAGATCGAGAGAGAAAGGGATAAATTGAGAGGGAGAGAGGGATAAATTGATAGAGAGGGAGGGATAGATCGAGAGAGAGGGATAGATCAAGAGAGTGAGAGAGGGATAGATCGAGAGAGAGAGGGATAGATCGAGAGAGTGAGAGAGGGATAGATCGAGAGAGAGAGGGATAGATCGAGAGAGTGCGAGAGGGATAGATCGAGTGAGAGAGGGATAGAAAGACAGAGAGAGGGATAAATTGAGAGAGAGAGAGGGATAGATCAAGAGAGAGCGATAGATCGAGAGGGTGAGAGAGGAATAGATCGAGAGAGAGAGAGAGGGATAGATCGAGAGAGAGAGGGGTAGATCGAGAGAGAGAGGCATAGATCGAGAGAGAGAGGGATAGATCGGGAGAGAGAGAGGTATAGATTGAGAGAAAGGTATAGATCGAGAGAGAGAGGGATAGATTGAGAGAGAGAGGGATAGATCGAGAGAGAGAGAGGGATAGATTGATAGAGAGAGGGATAGATCGAGAGAGAGAGGGATAGATTGAGAGAGAGAGAGAGGGATAGATCGAGAGAGAGGATGGGATAGAAAGAGAGAGAGGATGGGATAGATCGAGAGATGGTGGGTAGATCGAGAGAGAGAGAAGGATAGATCGAGAGAGAGAGAGGGATAAATTGAAAGAGAGAGGGAAAGATCAAGAGAGAGAGAGCCGGATAGATCGAGTGATTGAGGGATAGATTGAGAGAGAGAGAGCGGGATAGATCGAGAGAGAGGGATAGATCGAGAGAGAGAGGGATAGATTGAGAGAGAGAGGGATAGATTGAGAGAGAGAGAGAGATAGATTGAGAGAGAGAGAGGGATAGTTCAAGAGAGAGGGCAGGATAGATTGAGAGAAAGAGGGATAGATTGAGAGAGAGAGAGAGATAGATTGAGAGAGAGGGCGGGATAGATTGAGAGAGAGAGAGGGATAGATCGAGAGAGAGAGAGGGATAGATCGAGAGAGAGGGCGGGATAGATAGAGAGAGAGGGATAGATGGAGAGAGATCGATAGATTGAGAGAGAGAACATGATAGATCGAGAGAGAGGGATAGATCGAGAGAGAGAGGGATAGATCGAGAGAGATGGATAGATTGAGAGAGAGAGCGATAGATCGAGAGAGAGAGGGATAGATTGAGAGAGAGAGAGAGGGATAGATCGAGAGAGAGGGTGGGATAGATCGAGAGAGGGTGGGTAGATCGAGAGAGAGAGAGGGGTAGTTCGAGAGAGAGAGAGGGATAAATCGAAAGAGAGAGGGAAAGATCAAGAGAGAGAGAGCCGGATAGATCGAGAGAGTTAGGGAGAGATTGAGAGAGAGAGAGCGGGATAGATCGATAGAGAGGGCGGAATATCGAGAGAGAGATCGGGATAGATTGAGAGAGAGCGAGGGATAGATCAAGAGAGAGAGAGGGATAGTTCGAGAGAGAGAGGGATAGATTCAGAGAGAGTGGGATAGATTGAGAGAGAGAGAGGGATAGATTGAGAGAGAGAGGGATAGATTGAGAGAGAGAGGGATAGATTGAGAGAGAGGGCGACATAGATTGAGAGAGAGAGAGGGATAGTTCAAGAGAGAGGGCAGCATAGATTGAGAGAGAGAGGGATAGATTGAGAGAGAGAGAGGGATAGATCGAGAGAGAGAGAGGGATAGATCGAGAGAGAGGGCAGGATAGATAGAGAGAGAGAGGGATAGATGGAGAGAGATCGATAGCTCGAGAGAGAGAGACCATGATTGATCGAGAGAGAGGGATAGATCGAGAGAGATGGATAGATTGAGAGAGAGAGAGAGGGATAGATTGAGAGAGAGAGGTATAGATTGAGAGAGAGAGGGAGGGATAGATCGAGAGAGAGGGTTGGATAGATCGAGAGAGGGTGGGATAGATCGAGAGTGATAGAGGGAGAGATCGAGAGAGAGAGGGATAGTTTGAGAGAGAGGGATAGATCGAGAGAGAGAGGGATAGATCGAGAGAGTGAGAGGGATAGATCGAGAGAGAGAGGTATAGATCGAGAGAGAAAGGGATAAATTGAGAGGGAGAGAGGGATAAATTGATAGAGAGAGAGGGATAGATCGAGAGAGAGGGATAGATCAAGAGAGTGAGAGAGGGATAGATCGAGAGAGAGAGGGATAGATCGAGAGAGTGAGAGAGGGATAGATCGAGAGAGAGAGGGATAGATCGAGAGAGTGCGAGAGGGATAGATCGAGTGAGAGAGATAGATCGAGAGGGTGAGAGAGGAATAGATCGAGAGAGAGAGAGGGATAGATCGAGAGAGAGAGGGGTAGATCGAGAGAGAGGGGCATAGATCGAGAGAGAGAGGGATAGATCAGGAGAGAGAGAGGTATAGATTGAGAGAAAGGTATAGATCGAGAGAGAGAGGGATAGATCGAGAGAGAGAGGGATAGATCGAGAGAGAGAGAGGGATAGATTGATAGAGAGAGGGATAGATCGAGAGAGAGAGGGATAGATTGAGAGAGAGAGAGAGGGATAGATCGAGAGAGAGGATGGGATAGAAAGAGAGAGAGGATGGGATAGATCGAGAGATGGTGGGTAGATCGAGAGAGAGAGAAGGATAGATCGAGAGAGAGAGAGGGATAAATTGAAAGAGAGAGGGAAAGATCAAGAGAGAGAGAGCCGGATAGATCGAGTGATTGAGGGATAGATTGAGAGAGAGAGAGCGGGATAGATCGAGAGAGAGGGATAGATCGAGAGAGAGAGGGATAGATTGAGAGAGAGAGAGGGATAGATCGAGAGAGAGGGCAGGATAGATAGAGAGAGAGAGGGATAGATGGAGAGAGATCGATAGCTCGAGAGAGAGAGACCATGATTGATCGAGAGAGAGGGATAGATCGAGAGAGATGGATAGATTGAGAGAGAGAGAGGGATAGATTGAGAGAGAGAGGCATAGATTGAGAGAGAGAGGGAGGGATAGATCGAGAGAGAGGGTTGGATAGATCGAGAGAGGTTGGGATAGATCGAGAGTGATAGAGGGAGAGATTGAGAGAGAGAGGGATAGTTTGAGAGAGAGGGATAGATCGAGAGAGAGAGGGATAGATCGAGAGAATGAGAGAGGGATAGATCGAGAGAGAGAGGGATAGATCGAGAGAGAAAGGGATAAATTGAGAGGGAGAGAGGGATAAATTGAGAGAGGGATAGATCGAGAGAGAGGGATAGATCAAGAGAGTGAGAGAGGGATAGATCGAGAGAAAGAGGGATAGATCGAGAGAGTGAGGGAGGGATAGATCGAGAGAGAGAGGGATAGATCGAGAGAGAGGGATAGATCAAGAGAGTGAGAGAGGGATAGATCGAGAGAGAGAGGGATAGATCGAGAGAGTGAGGGAGTGATAGATCGAGAGAGAGAGGTATAGATCGAGAGAGTGCGAGAGGGATAGATCGAGTGAGAGAGGGATAGATTGACAGAGAGAGGGATAAATTGAGAGAGAGAGAGGGGTAGATCAAGAGAGAGGGATAGATCGAGAGGGTGAGAGAGGACTAGATCGAGAGAGAGAGGGATAGATCGAGAGAGAGATGGATAGATCGAGAGAGAGAGGCATAGATCGAGAGAGAGAGGGATAGATCGGGAGTGAGAGAGGTATAGATTGAGAGAGAGGAATAGATCGAGAGAGAGAGGGATAGATTGATAGAGAGAGGGATAGATCGAGAGAGAGAGGGATAGATCGAGAGAGAGGGCGGGATAGATCAAGAGAGAGAGGGATAGATCGAGAGAGAGAAGGATAGATCGAGAGAGATGGATAGATTGAGAGAGAGAGAGGGATAGATCGAGAGAGAGAGGGATAGATTGAGAGAGAGAGAGAGGGATAGATCGAGAGAGAGGATGGGATAGATCGAGAGAGAGGATGGGATAGATCGAGAGAGAAGAGGGATAGATCTCGAGAGAGAGACAGAGGGGTAGATCGAGAGAGAGAGGGATAGATCGAGAGATAGGGAGGGATAGATCTAGATTGAGGGATAGATCTAGAGAGAGAGGGACAGTTCGAGAGAGAGAGGAATAGATTGAGAGAGAGAGGGATAGATCGAGGGAGACAGAGGGATAGACTGAGAGAGAGATGGATAGATTGAGAGAGAGGGAGGGATAGATTGAGTGAGGGGGGGATAGATCGAGAGGGAGAGAGGGATAGATCGAGAGAGAGAGAGGGATAGATCGAAGGAGAGGTTGGAATAGATCAAGAGGGAGGGCGGGATAGATGGAGAGAGAGGGATAGATCGAGAGAGAGAGGGATAGATCGAGAGGGAGAGAGAGGGATAGATCGAGAGATAGAGAGGGATAGATCGAGAGAGAGAGAGGGATAGATCGAAGGAGAGGTTGGAATAGATCGAGAGGGAGGGCGAGATAGATGGAGAGAGAGGGATAGATGGAGAGAGAGAGAGGGATAGATCGAGAGGGAGAGAGGGATAGATTCAGAGAGAGAGGGATAGATCGAGAGAGAGAGAGGGATAGGTTGAGAGAGAGAGAGGGAGAGATCTAGAGAGAGGGATAGATCTAGAGAGAGAGGGACAGTTCATGAGAGAGAGGAATAGATTGAGAGAGAGGGCGGGATAGATTGAGAGGGAGAGGGATAGATCGAGGGAGAGAGAGGGATAGACTGAGAGAGAGGGTGGAATATGTCGAGAGGGAGGGCGGGACAGATGGAGAGAGAGGGATAGATCGAGAGAGAGAGGGATAGATCGAGAGGGAGAGAGAGGGATAGATCGAGAGATAGAGAGGGATAGATCGAGAGAGAGAGAGGGATAGATCGAAGGAGAGGTTGGAATAGATCGAGAGGGAGGGCGGGATAGATGGAGAGAGAGGGATAGATCGAGAGAGAGAGAGGGATAGATCGAGAGGGAGAGAGGGATAGATTCAGAGAGAGAGGGATAGATCGAGAGCGAGAGAGAGGGATAGATTGAGAGAGAGAGGGATAGATTGAGAGAGAGAGGGATAGATCGAGAGAGAGTGAGGGTTAGATCGAGAGAGAAGAGGGATAGATCTCGAGAGAGAGACAGAGGGATAGATCGAGAGAGAGAGGGATAGATCGAGAGATAGGGAGGGATAGATCTAGATTGAGGGATAGATCTAGAGAGAGAGGGATAGATCGAGAGGGAGAGAGAGGGATAGATCGAGAGATAGAGAGGGATAGATCGAGAGAGAGAGAGGGATAGATCGAAGGAGAGGTTGGAATAGATCGAGAGGGAGGGCGGGATAGATGGAGAGAGAGGGATAGATCGAGAGAGAGAGAGGGATAGATCGAGAGGGAGAGAGGGATAGATTCAGGGAGAGAGGGATAGATCAAGAGAGTGAGAGAGGGATAGATCGAGAGAAAGAGGGATAGATCGAGAGAGTGAGGGAGGGATAGATCGAGAGAGAGAGGGATAGATCGAGAGAGAGGGATAGATCAAGAGAGTGAGAGAGGGATAGATCGAGAGAGAGAGGGATAGATCGAGAGAGTGAGGGAGGGATAGATCGAGAGAGAGAGGTATAGATCGAGAGAGTGCGAGAGGGATAGATCGAGTGAGAGAGGGATAGATTGACAGTGAGAGGGATAAATTGAGAGAGAGAGAGGGGTAGATCAAGAGAGAGGGATAGATCGAGAGGGTGAGAGAGGACTAGATCGAGAGAGAGAGGGATAGATCGAGAGAGAGATGGATAGATCGAGAGAGAGAGGCATAGATCGAGAGAGAGAGGGATAGATCGGGAGTGAGAGAGGTATAGATTGAGAGAGAGGAATAGATCGAGAGAGAGAGGGATAGATTGATAGAGAGAGGGATAGATCGAGAGAGAGGGCGGGATAGATCAAGAGAGAGAGGGATAGATCGAGAGAGAGAAGGATAGATCGAGAGAGATGGATAGATTGAGAGAGAGAGAGAGGGATAGATCGAGAGAGAGAGGGATAGATTGAGAGAGAGAGAGAGGGATAGATCGAGAGAGAGGATGGGATAGATCGAGAGAGAGGATGGGATAGATCGAGAGAGAAGAGGGATAGATCTCGAGAGAGAGACAGAGGGGTAGATCGAGAGAGAGAGGGATAGATCGAGAGATAGGGAGGGATAGATCTAGATTGAGGGATAGATCTAGAGAGAGAGGGACAGTTCGAGAGAGAGAGGAATAGATTGAGAGAGAGAGGGATAGATCGAGGGAGACAGAGGGATAGACTGAGAGAGAGATGGATAGATTGAGAGAGAGGGAGGGATAGATTGAGAGAGGGGGGATAGATCGAGAGAGAGAGAGGGATAGATCGAGAGAGAGAGAGAGGGATAGATCGAGAGAGAGGATGGGATAGATCGAGAGAGAGGATGGGATAGATCGAGAGAGAAGAGGGATAGATCTCGAGAGAGAGACAGAGGGGTAGATCGAGAGAGAGAGGGATAGATCGAGAGATAGGGAGGGATAGATCTAGATTGAGGGATAGATCTAGAGAGAGAGGGACAGTTCGAGAGAGAGAGGAATAGATTGAGAGAGAGAGGGATAGATCGAGGGAGACAGAGGGATAGACTGAGAGAGAGATGGATAGATTGAGAGAGAGGGAGGGATAGATTGAGAGAGGGGGGGATAGATCGAGAGAGAGAGAGGGATAGATCGAGAGAGAGAGAGGGATAGATCGAAGGAGAGGTTGGAATAGATCAAGAGGGAGGGCGGGATAGATGGAGAGAGAGGGATAGATCGAGAGAGAGACGGATAGATCGAGAGGGAGAGAGAGGGATAGATCGAGAGATAGAGAGGGATAGATCGAGAGAGAGAGAGGGATAGATCGAAGGAGAGGTTGGAATAGATCGAGAGGGAGGGCGGGATAGATGGAGAGAGAGGGATAGATCGAGAGAGAGAGAGGGATAGATCGAGAGGGAGAGAGGGATAGATTCAGAGAGAGAGGGATAGATCGAGAGAGAGAGAGGGATAGGTTGAGAGAGAGATATGGATAAATCAAGAGAGAGAGAGAGGTACAGATCGAGAGAGAGAGGGTAAGATCGAGATGAGAGTGATAGATCGAGAGAGAGAGGGATAGATCAAAAGAGAGAAGGATAGATCAAGAGAGAGGGCGGGATAGATCGAGAGAGAGAGGGATAGATCGAGAGAGAGAGAGATTGATTGAGAGAGAGAGGGATAGATCGAGAGAGAGAGGGATAGATCGAGAGATAGAGAGGGAGAGATCTAGAGAGAGGGATAGATCTAGAGAGAGAGGGACAGTTCATGAGAGAGAGGAATAGATTGAGAGAGAGGGCGGGATAGATTGAGAGGGAGAGGGATAGATCGAGGGAGAGAGAGGGATAGACTGAGAGAGAGGGTGGAATATGTCGAGAGGGAGGGCGGGACAGATGGAGAGAGAGGGATAGATCGAGAGAGAGAGGGATAGATCGAGAGGGAGAGAGAGGGATAGATCGAGAGATAGAGAGGGATAGATCGAGAGAGAGAGAGGGATAGATCGAAGGAGAGGTTGGAATAGATCGAGAGGGAGGGCGGGATAGATGGAGAGAGAGGGATAGATCGAGAGAGAGAGAGGGATAGATCGAGAGGGAGAGAGGGATAGATTGAGAGAGAGAGGGATAGATCGAGAGCGAGAGAGAGGGATAGATTGAGAGAGAGAGGGATAGATTGAGAGAGAGAGGGATAGATCGAGAGAGAGTGAGGGTTAGATTGAGAGAGAAGAGGGATAGATCTCGAGAGAGAGACAGAGGGATAGATCGAGAGAGAGAGGGATAGATCGAGAGATAGGGAGGGATAGATCTAGATTGAGGGATAGATCTAGAGAGAGAGGGATAGATCGAGAGGGAGAGAGAGGGATAGATCGAGAGATAGAGAGGGATAGATCGAGAGAGAGAGAGGGATAGATCGAAGGAGAGGTTGGAATAGATCGAGAGGGAGGGCGGGATAGATGGAGAGAGAGGGATAGATCGAGAGAGAGAGAGGGATAGATCGAGAGGGAGAGAGGGATAGATTCAGGGAGAGAGGGATAGATCAAGAGAATGAGAGAGGGATAGATCGAGAGAAAGAGGGATAGATCGAGAGAGTGAGGGAGGGATAGATCGAGAGAGAGAGGGATAGATCGAGAGAGAGGGATAGATCAAGAGAGTGAGAGAGGGATAGATCGAGAGAGAGAGGGATAGATCGAGAGAGTGAGGGAGGGATAGATCGAGAGAGAGAGGTATAGATCGAGAGAGTGCGAGAGGGATAGATCGAGTGAGAGAGGGATAGATTGACAGTGAGAGGGATAAATTGAGAGAGAGAGAGGGGTAGATCAAGAGAGAGGGATAGATCGAGAGGGTGAGAGAGGACTATTTTGAGAGAGAGAGGGATAGATCGAGAGAGAGATGGATAGATCGAGAGAGAGAGGCATAGATCGAGAGAGAGAGGGATAGATCGGGAGTGAGAGAGGTATAGATTGAGAGAGAGGAATAGATCGAGAGAGAGAGGGATAGATTGATAGAGAGAGGGATAGATCGAGAGAGAGAAGGATAGATCGAGAGAGATGGATAGATTGAGAGAGAGAGAGAGGGATAGATCGAGAGAGAGAGGGATAGATTGAGAGAGAGAGAGAGGGATAGATCGAGAGAGAGGATGGGATAGATCGAGAGAGAGGATGGGATAGATCGAGAGAGAAGAGGGATAGATCTCGAGAGAGAGACAGAGGGGTAGATCGAGAGAGAGAGGGATAGATCGAGAGATAGGGAGGGATAGATCTAGATTGAGGGATAGATCTAGAGAGAGAGGGACAGTTCGAGAGAGAGAGGAATAGATTGAGAGAGAGAGGGATAGATCGAGGGAGACAGAGGGATAGACTGAGAGAGAGATGGATAGATTGAGAGAGAGGGAGGGATAGATTGAGAGAGGGGGGATAGATCGAGAGAGAGAGAGGGATAGATCGAGAGAGAGAGAGGGATAGATCGAAGGAGAGGTTGGAATAGATCAAGAGGGAGGGCGGGATAGATGGAGAGAGAGGGATAGATCGAGAGAGAGAGGGATAGATCGAGAGGGAGAGAGAGGGATAGATCGAGAGATAGAGAGGGATAGATCGAGAGAGAGAGAGGGATAGATCGAAGGAGAGGTTGGAATAGATCGAGAGGGAGGGCGGGATAGATGGAGAGAGAGGGATAGATCGAGAGAGAGAGAGGGATAGATCGAGAGGGAGAGAGGGATAGATTCAGAGAGAGAGGGATAGATCGAGAGAGAGAGAGGGATAGGTTGAGAGAGAGATATGGATAAATCAAGAGAGAGAGAGAGGTACAGATCGAGAGAGAGAGGGAAAGATCGAGATGAGAGTGATAGATCGAGAGAGAGAGGGATAGATCAAAAGAGAGAAGGATAGATCAAGAGAGAGGGCGGGATAGATCGAGAGAGAGAGGGATAGATCGAGAGAGAGAGAGATTGATTGCGAGAGAGAGGGATAGATCGAGAGAGAGAGGGATAGATCGAGAGATAGAGAGGGAGAGATCTAGAGAGAGGGATAGATCTAGAGAGAGAGGGACAGTTCATGAGAGAGAGGAATAGATTGAGAGAGAGTGCGGGATAGATTGAGAGGGAGAGGGATAGATCGAGGGAGAGAGAGGGATAGACTGAGAGAGAGGGTGGAATATGTCGAGAGGGAGGGCGGGACAGATGGAGAGAGAGGGATAGATCGAGAGAGAGAGGGATAGATCGAGAGGGAGAGAGAGGGATAGATCGAGAGATAGAGAGGGATAGATCGAGAGAGAGAGAGGGATAGATCGAAGGAGAGGTTGGAATAGATCGAGAGGGAGGGCGGGATAGATGGAGAGAGAGGGATAGATCGAGAGAGAGAGAGGGATAGATCGAGAGGGAGAGAGGGATAGATTCAGAGAGAGAGGGATAGATCGAGAGCGAGAGAGAGGGATAGATTGAGAGAGAGAGGGATAGATTGAGAGAGAGAGGGATAGATTGAGAGAGAGGGTGGAATATGTTGAGAGAGAGGGCAGGATAGATCGAGAGAGAGGGATAGATCAAGAGAGAGAGGGATAGATCGAGAGAGAGAGGGATAGATTGAGAGAGAGAGGGATAGATCGAGAGAGAGTGAGGGTTAGATCGAGAGAGAAGAGGGATAGATCTCGAGAGAGAGACAGAGGGATAGATCGAGAGAGAGAGGGATAGATCGAGAGATAGGGAGGGATAGATCTAGAGAGAGAGGGACAGTTCGAGAGAGAGAGGGATAGATCGAGGGAGACAGAGGGATAGACTGAGAGAGAGATGGATAGATTGAGAGAGAGGGAGGGATAGATTGAGAGAGGGGGGGATAGATCGAGAGAGAGAGAGGGATAGATCGAGAGAGAGAGAGGGATAGATCGAAGGAGAGGTTGGAATAGATCGAGAGGGAGGGCGGGATAGATGGAGAGAGAGGGATAGATCGAGAGAGAGAGGGATAGATCGAGAGGGAGAGAGAGGGATAGATCGAGAGATAGAGAGGGATAGATCGAGAGAGAGAGAGGGATAGATCGAAGGAGAGGTTGGAATAGATCGAGAGGGAGGGCGGGATAGATGGAGAGAGAGGGATAGATCGAGAGAGAGAGAGGGATAGATCAAGAGGGAGAGAGGGATAGATTCAGGGAGAGAGGGATAGATCAAGAGAGTGAGAGAGGGATAGATCGAGAGAAAGAGGGATAGATCGAGAGAGTGAGGGAGGGATAGATCGAGAGAGAGAGGGATAGATCGAGAGAGAGGGATAGATCAAGAGAGTGAGATAGGGATAGATCGAGAGAGAGAGGTATAGATCGAGAGAGTGCGAGAGGGATAGATCGAATGAGAGAGGGATAGATTGACAGTGAGAGGGATAAATTGAGAGAGAGAGAGGGATTAGATCAAGAGAGAGGGATAGATCGAGAGGGTGAGAGAGGACTAGATCGAGAGAGAGAGGGATAGATCGAGAGAGAGATGGATAGATCGAGAGAGAGAGGCATAGATCGAGAGAGAGATGGATAGATCGGGAGTGAGAGAGGTATAGATTGAGAGAGAGGAATAGATCGAGAGAGAGAGGGATAGATTGATAGAGAGAGGGATAGATCGAGAGAGAGAGGGATAGATCGAGAGAGAGGGCGGGATAGATCAAGAGAGAGAGGGATAGATCGAGAGAGAGAAGGATAGATCGAGAGAGATGGATAGATTGAGAGAGAGAGAGAGGGATAGATCGAGAGAGAGGGATAGATTGAGAGAGAGAGAGAGGGATAGATCGAGAGAGAGGATGGGATAGATCGAGAGAGAGGATGGGATAGATCGAGAGAGAAGAGGGATAGATCTCGAGAGAGAGACAGAGGGGTAGATCGAGAGAGAGAGGGATAGATCGAGAGATAGGGAGGGATAGATCTAGATTGAGGGATAGATCTAGAGAGAGAGGGACAGTTCGAGAGAGAGAGGAATAGATTGAGAGAGAGAGGGATAGATCGAGGGAGACAGAGGGATAGACTGAGAGAGAGATGGATAGATTGAGAGAGAGGGAGGGATAGATTGAGAGAGGGGGGGATAGATCGAGAGAGAGAGAGGGATAGATCGAGAGAGAGAGAGGGATAGATCGAAGGAGAGGTTGGAATAGATCAAGAGGGAGGGCGGGATAGATGGAGAGAGAGGGATAGATCGAGAGAGAGAGGGATAGATCGAGAGGGAGAGAGAGGGATAGATCGAGAGATAGAGAGGGATAGATCGAGAGAGAGAGAGGGATAGATCGAAGGAGAGGTTGGAATAGATCGAGAGGGAGGGCGGGATAGATGGAGAGAGAGGGATAGATCGAGAGAGAGAGAGGGATAGATCGAGAGGGAGAGAGGGATAGATTCAGAGAGAGAGGGATAGATCGAGAGAGAGAGAGGGATAGGTTGAGAGAGAGATATGGATAAATCAAGAGAGAGAGAGAGGTACAGATCGAGAGAGAGAGGGAAAGATCGAGATGAGAGTGATAGATCGAGAGAGAGAGGGATAGATCAAAAGAGAGAAGGATAGATCAAGAGAGAGGGCGGGATAGATCGAGAGAGAGAGGGATAGATCGAGAGAGAGAGAGATTGATTGAGAGAGAGAGGGATAGATCGAGAGAGAGAGGGATAGATCGAGAGATAGAGAGGGAGAGATCTAGAGAGAGGGATAGATCTAGAGAGAGAGGGACAGTTCATGAGAGAGAGGAATAGATTGAGAGAGAGGGCGGGATAGATTGAGAGGGAGAGGGATAGATCGAGGGAGAGAGAGGGATAGACTGAGAGAGAGGGTGGAATATGTCGAGAGGGAGGGCGGGACAGATGGAGAGAGAGGGATAGATCGAGAGAGAGAGGGATAGATCGAGAGGGAGAGAGAGGGATAGATCGAGAGATAGAGAGGGATAGATCGAGGGAGAGAGAGGGATAGTTCGAAGGAGAGGTTGGAATAGATCGAGAGGGAGGGCGGGATAGATGGAGAGAGAGGGATAGATCGAGAGAGAGAGAGGGATAGATCGAGAGGGAGAGAGGGATAGATTCAGAGAGAGAGGGATAGATCGAGAGCGAGAGAGAGGGATAGATTGAGAGAGAGAGGGATAGATTGAGAGAGAGAGGGATAGATTGAGAGAGAGGGTGGAATATGTTGAGAGAGAGGGCAGGATAGATCGAGAGAGAGGGATAGATCAAGAGAGAGAGCGATAGATCGAGAGAGAGAGGGATAGATTGAGAGAGAGAGGGATAGATCGAGAGAGAGTGAGGGTTAGATCGAGAGAGAAGAGGGATAGATCTCGAGAGAGAGACAGAGGGATAGATCGAGAGAGAGAGGGATAGATCGAGAGATAGGGAGGGATAGATCTAGATTGAGGGATAGATCTAGAGAGAGAGGGACAGTTCGAGAGAGAGAGGAATAGATTGAGAGAGAGAGGGATAGATCGAGGGAGACAGAGGGATAGACTGAGAGAGAGATGGATAGATTGAGAGAGAGGAAGGGATAGATTGAGAGAGGGGGGGATAGATCGAGAGAGAGAGAGGGATAGATCGAGAGAGAGAGATGGATAGATCGAAGGAGAGGTTGGAATAGATCGAGAGGGAGGGCGGGATAGATGGAGAGAGAGGGATAGATCGAGAGAGAGAGGGATAGATCGAGAGGGAGAGAGAGGGATAGATCGAGAGATAGAGAGGGATAGATCGAGAGAGAGAGAGGGATAGATCGAAGGAGAGGTTGGAATAGATCGAGAGGGAGGGCGGGATAGATGGAGAGAGAGGGATAGATGGAGAGAGAGAGAGGGATAGATCGAGAGGGAGAGAGGGATAGATTCAGAGAGAGAGGGATAGATCGAGAGATAGAGAGGGATAGGTTGAGAGAGAGATATGGATAAATCAAGAGAGAGAGAGAGAGGTACAGATCGAGAGAGAGAGGGAAAGATCGAGATGAGAGCGATAGATCGAGAGAGAGAGAGGGATAGATCAAAAGAGAGAAGGATAGATCAAGAGAGAGGGCGGGATAGATCGAGAGAGAGAGGGATTGATCGAGAGAGAGAGGGATTGATTGAGAGAGAGAGGGATAGATCGAGAGAGAGAGGGATAGATCGAGAGATAGAGAGGGAGAGATCTAGAGAGAGGGATAGATCTAGTGAGAGGGGGACAGTTCATGAGAGAGAGGAATAGATTGAGAGAGAGGGCGGGATAGATTGAGAGGGAGAGGGATAGATCGAGGGAGAGAGAGGGATAGACTGAGAGAGAGCGTGGAATATGTCGAGAGGGAGGGCGGGACAGATGGAGAGAGAGGGATAGATCGAGAGAGACAGGGATAGATCGAGAGCGAGAGAGAGGGATAGATTGAGAGAGAGAGGGATAGATTGAGAGAGAGGGATAGATTGAGAGAGAGGGTGGAATATGTCGAGAGAGAGGGCAGGATAGATCGAGAGAGAGGGATAGATCAAGAGAGAGAGGGATAGATCGAGAGAGAGAGGGATAGATTGAGAGAGAGAGGGATAGATCGAGAGAGAGTGAGGGTTAGATCGAGAGAGAAGAGGGATAGATCTCGAGAGAGAGACAGAGGGATTGATCGAGAGAGAGAGGGATAGATCGAGAGATAGGGAGGGATAGATCTAGATTGAGGGATAGATCTAGAGAGAGAGGGACACTTCGAGAGAGAGAGGAATAGATTGAGAGAGAGTGGGATAGATCGAGGGAGTCAGAGGGATAGACTGAGAGAGAGATGGATAGATTGAGAGAGAGGGAGGGATAGATTGAGAGAGGGCGGGATAGATCGAGAGAGAGAGAGGGATAGATCGAAGGAGAGGTTGGAATAGATCGAGAGGGAGGGCGGGATAGATGGAGAGAGAGGGATAGATCGAGAGAGAGAGGGATAGATCGAGAGGGAGAGAGGGATAGATCGAGAGATAGAGAGGGATAGATCGAGAGAGAGAGAGGGATAGATCGAAGGAGAGGTTGGAATAGATCGAGAGGGAGGGCGGGATAGATGGAGAGAGAGGGATAGATCGAGAGAGAGAGAGAGGGATAGATCGAGAGGGAGAGAGGGATAGATTCAGAGAGAGAGGGATAGATCGAGAGAGAGAGAGGGATAGGTTGAGAGAGAGATATGGATAAATCAAGAGAGAGAGAGAGGTACAGATCGAGAGAGAGAGGGAAAGATCGAGATGAGAGCGTTAGATCGAGAGAGAGGGATAGATCAAAAGAGAGAAGGATAGATCAAGAGAGAGGGCGGGATAGATCGAGAGAGAGAGGGATAGATCGAGAGAGAGAGGGATTGATTGAGAGAGAGAGGGATAGATCGAGAGAGAGAGGGATAGATCGAGAGATAGAGAGGGAGAGATCTAGAGAGAGGAATAGATCTAGAGAGAGAGGGACAGTTCATGAGAGAGAGGAATAGATTGAGAGAGAGGGCGGGATAGATTGAGAGGGAGAGGGATAGATCGAGGGAGAGAGAGGGATAGACTGAGAGAGGGTGGAATATGTCGAGAGGGAGGGCGGGACAGATGGAGAGAGAGGGATAGATCGAGAGAGACAGGGATAGATCGAGAGCGAGAGAGAGGGATAGATTGAGAGAGAGAGGGATAGATTGAGAGAGAGAGGGATAGATTGAGAGAGAGGGTGGAATATGTTGAGAGAGAGGGCAGGATAGATCGAGAGAGAGGGATAGATCAAGAGAGAGAGGGATAGATCGAGAGAGAGAGGGATAGATTGAGAGAGAGAGGGATAGATCGAGAGAGAGTGAGGGTTAGATCGAGAGAGAAGAGGGATAGATCTCG
Source organism: Carcharodon carcharias (assembly GCF_017639515.1). Taxonomy (NCBI): domain Eukaryota; kingdom Metazoa; phylum Chordata; class Chondrichthyes; order Lamniformes; family Lamnidae; genus Carcharodon; species Carcharodon carcharias. Next base: position 1,381,006 of record NW_024470849.1, read on the forward strand.
AGAGAGAGACAGAGGGATAGATCGAGAGAGAGAGGGATAGATCGAGAGATAGGGAGGGATAGATCTAGATTGAGGGATAGATCTAGAGAGAGAGGGACACTTCGAGAGAGAGAGGAATAGATTGAGAGAGAGAGGGTTAGATGGAGGGAGACAGAGGGATAGACTGAGAGAGAGATGGATAGTTTGAGAGAGAGGGAGGGATAGATTGAGAGAGGGCGGGATAGATCGAGAGAGAGAGAGGGATAGATCGAGAGAGAGAGAGGGATAGATCGAAGGAGAGGTTGGAATAGATCGAGAGGGAGGGCGGGATAGAAGGAGAGAGAGGGATAGATCGAGAGAGAGAGGGATAGATCGAGAGGGAGAGAGAGGGATAGATCGAGAGATAGAGAGGGATAGATCGAGAGAGAGAGAGGGATAGATCGAAGGAGAGGTTGGAATAGATCGAGAGGGAGGGCGGGATAGAAGGAGAGAGAGGGATAGATCGAGAGAGAGAGGGATAGATCGAGAGGGAGAGAGAGGGATATATCGAGAGATAGAGAGGGATAGATCGAGAGAGAGAGAGGGATAGATCGAAGGAGAGGTTGGAATAGATCGAGAGGGAGGGCGGGATAGATGGAGAGAGAGGGATAGATCGAGAGAGAGAGAGGGATAGATCGAGAGGGAGAGAGGGATAGATTCAGAGAGAGAGGGATAGATCGAGAGAGAGAGAGAGGGATAGGTTGAGAGAGAGATATGGATAAATCAAGAGAGAGAGAGAGGTACAGATCGAGAGAGAGAGGGAAAGATCGAGATGAGAGCGATAGATCGAGAGAGAGGGATAGATCAAAAGAGAGAAGGATAGATCAAGAGAGAGGGCGGGATAGATCGAGAGAGAGAGGGATAGATCGAGAGAGAGAGGGATTGATTGAGAGAGAGAGGGATAGATCGAGAGAGAGAGGGATAGATCGAGAGATAGAGAGGGTGAGATCTAGAGAGAGGGATAGATCTAGAGAGAGAGGGACAGTTCATGAGAGAGAGGAATAGATTGAGAGAGAGGGCGGGATAGATTGAGAGGGAGAGGGATAGATCGAGGGAGAGAGAGGAATAGACTGAGAGAGAGGGTGGAATATGTCGAGAGGGAGGGCGGGACAGATGGAGAGAGAGGGATAGATCGAGAGAGAGAGGGATAGATCGAGAGGGAGAGAGAGGGATAGATCGAAGGAGAGGTTGGAATAGATCGAGAGGGAGGGCGGGATAGATGGAGAGAGAGGGATAGATCGAGAGAGACAGGGATAGATCGAGAGCGAGAGAGAGGGATAGATTGAGAGAGAGAGGGATAGGTTGAGAGAGAGAGGGATAGATTGAGAGAGAGGGTTGCATATGTTGAGAGAGAGGGCAGGATAGATCGAGAGAGAGGGATAGATCAAGAGAGAGAGGGATAGATCGAGAGAGAGAGGGATAGATTGAGAGAGAGAGGGATAGATCGAGAGAGAGTGAGGGTTAGATCGAGAGAGAAGAGGGATAGATCTCGAGAGAGAGACAGAGGGATAGATCGAGAGAGAGAGGGATAGATCGAGAGATAGGGAGGGATAGATCTAGATTGAGGGATAGATCTAGAGAGAGAGGGACAGTTCGAGAGAGAGAGGAATAGATTGAGAGAGAGAGGGATAGATCGAGGGAGACAGAGGGATAGACTGAGAGAGAGATGGATAGTTTGAGAGAGAGGGAGGGATAGATTGAGAGAGGGCGGGATAGATCGAGAGAGAGAGAGGGATAGATCGAGAGAGAGAGAGGGATAGATCGAAGGAGAGGTTGGAATAGATCGAGAGGGAGGGCGGGATAGAAGGAGAGAGAGGGATAGATCGAGAGAGAGAGGGATAGATCGAGAGGGAGAGAGAGGGATAGATCGAGAGATAGAGAGGGATAGATCGAGAGAGAGAGAGGGATAGATCGAAGGAGAGGTTGGAATAGATCGAGAGGGAGGGCGGGATAGATGGAGAGAGAGGGATAGATCGAGAGAGAGAGAGGGATAGGTTGAGAGAGAGATATGGATAAATCAAGAGAGAGAGAGAGGTACATATCGAGAGAGAGAGGGAAAGATCGAGATGAGAGCGATAGATCGAGAGAGAGAGAGGGATAGATCAAAAGAGAGAAGGATAGATCAAGAGAGAGGGCGGGATAGATCGAGAGAGAGAGGGATAGATCGAGAGAGAGAGGGATTGATTGAGAGAGAGAGGGATAGATCGAGAGAGAGAGGGATAGATCGAGAGATAGAGAGGGAGAGATCTAGAGAGAGGGATAGATCTAGAGAGAGAGGGACAGTTCGTGAGAGAGAGGAATAGATTGAGAGAGAGGGCGGGATAGATTGAGAGTGAGAGGGATAGATCGAGGGAGATAGAGGGATAGACTGAGAGAGAGGGTGGAATATGTCGAGAGGGAGGGCGGGACAGATGGAGAGAGAGGGATAGATCGAGAGAGACAGGGATAGATCGAGAGCGAGAGAGAGGGATAGATTGAGAGAGAGAGGGATAGATTGAGAGAGAGAGGGATAGATTGAGAGAGAGGGTGGAATATGTCGAGAGAGAGGGCAGGATAGATCGAGAGAGAGGGATAGATCAAGAGAGAGAGGGATAGATCGAGAGAGAGAGGGATAAATTGAGAGAGAGAGGGATAGATCGAGAGAGAGTGAGGGTTAGATCGAGAGAGAAGAGGGATAGATCTCGAGAGAGAGACAGAGGGATAGATCGAGAGAGAGAGGGATAGATCGAGAGATAGGGAGGGATAGATCTAGATTGAGGGATAGATCTAGAGAGAGAGGGACAGTTCGAGAGAGAGAGGAATAGATTGAGAGAGAGAGGGATAGATCGAGGGAGACAGAGGGATAGACTGAGAGAGAGATGGATAGATTGAGAGAGAGGGAGGGATAGATTGAGAGAGGGCGGGATAGATCGAGAGAGAGCGAGGGATAGATCGAGAGAGAGAGAGGGATAGATCGAAGGAGAGGTTGGAATAGATCGAGAGGGAGGGCGGGATAGATGGAGAGAGAGGGATAGATCGAGAGAGAGAGGGATAGATCGAGAGGGAGAGAGAGGGATAGATCGAGAGATAGAGAGGGATAGATCGAGAGAGAGAGAGGGATAGATCGAAGGAGAGGTTGGAATAGATCGAGAGGGAGGGCGGGATAGATGGAGAGAGAGGGATAGATCGAGAGAGAGAGAGGGATAGATCGAGAGGGAGAGAGGGATAGATTCAGAGAGAGAGGGATAGATCGAGAGAGAGAGAGGGATAGGTTGAGAGAGAGATATGGATAAATCAAGAGAGAGAGAGAGGTACAGATCGAGAGAGAGAGGGAAAGATCGAGATGAGAGCGATAGATCGAGAGAGAGAGAGGGATAGATCAAAAGAGAGAAGGATAGATCAAGAGAGAGGGCGGGATAGATCGAGAGAGAGAGGGATTGATTGAGAGAGAGAGGGATAGATCGAGAGAGAGAGGGATAGATCGAGAGATAGAGAGGGAGAGATCTAGAGAGAGGGATAGATCTAGAGAGAGAGGGACAGTTCGTGAGAGAGAGGAATAGATTGAGAGAGAGGGCGGGATAGATTGAGAGGGAGAGGGATAGATCGAGGGAGAGAGAGGGATAGACTGAGAGAGAGGGTGGAATATGTCGAGAGGGAGGGCGGGACAGATGGAGAGAGAGGGATAGATCGAGAGAGACAGGGATAGATCGAGAGCGAGAGAGAGGGATAGATTGAGAGAGAGAGGGATAGATTGAGAGACAGAGGGATAGATTGAGAGAGAGGGTGGAATATGTCGAGAGAGAGGGCAGGATAGATCGAGAGAGAGGGATAGATCAAGAGAGAGAGGGATAGATCGAGAGAGATAGGGATAGATTGAGAGAGAGAGGGATAGATCGAGAGAGAGTGAGGGTTAGATCGAGAGAGAAGAGGGATAGATCTCGAGAGAGAGACAGAGGGATAGATCGAGAGAGAGAGGGATAGATCGAGAGATAGGGAGGGATAGATCTAGATTGAGGGATAGATCTAGAGAGAGAGGGACAGTTCGAGAGAGAGAGGAATAGATTGAGAGAGAGAGGGATAGATCGAGGGAGACAGAGGGATAGACTGAGAGAGAGATGGATAGATTGAGAGAGAGGGAGGGATAGATTGAGAGAGGGCAGGATAGATCGAGAGAGAGAGAGGGATAGATCGAGAGAGAGAGAGGGATAGATCGAAGGAGAGGTTGGAATAGATCGAGAGGGAGGGCGGGATAGATGGAGAGAGAGGGATAGATCGAGAGAGAGAGGGATAGATCGAGAGGGAGAGAGAGGGATAGATCGAGAGATAGAGAGGGATAGATCGAGAGAGAGAGAGGGATAGATCGAAGGAGAGGTTGGAATAGATCGAGAGGGAGGGCGGGATAGATGGAGAGAGAGGGATAGATGGAGAGAGAGAGAGGGATAGATCGAGAGGGAGAGAGGGATAGATTCAGAGAGAGAGGGATAGATCGAGAGAGAGAGAGGGATAGGTTGAGAGAGAGATATGGATAAATCAAGAGAGAGAGAGAGGTACAGATCGAGAGAGAGAGGGAAAGATCGAGATGAGAGCGATAGATCGAGAGAGAGAGAGGGATAGATCAAAACAGAGAAGGATAGATCAAGAGAGAGGGCGGGATAGATCGAGAGAGAGAGGGATAGATCGAGAGAGAGAGGGATTGATTGAGAGAGAGAGGGATAGATCGAGAGAGAGAGGGATAGATCGAGAGATAGAGAGGGAGAGATCTAGAGAGAGGGATAGATCTAGAGAGAGAGGGACAGTTCGTGAGAGAGAGGAATAGATTGAGAGAGAGGGCGGGATAGATTGAGAGGGAGAGGGATAGATCGAGGGAGAGAGAGGGATAGACTGAGAGAGAGGGTGGAATATGTCGAGAGGGAGGGCGGGACAGATGGAGAGAGAGGGATAGATCGAGAGAGACAGGGATAGATCGAGAGCGAGAGAGAGGGATAGATTGAGAGAGAGAGGGATAGATTGAGAGAGAGAGGGATAGATTGAGAGAGAGGGTGGAATATGTCGAGAGAGAGTTCAGGATAGATCGAGAGAGAGGGATAGATCGAGAGAGAGAGGGATAGGTAGAGAGAGTGAGGGACAGATTGAGAGAGAGAGAGAGGGATAGACTGAGAGAGAGAGCGATTGATTGAGAGAGAGAGAGGGATAGATTGAGAGATAGAGGGATAGATCGAGAGAGAGAGAGGGATAGATTCAGAGAGAGAGGGATAGAACGAGAGAGAAAGAGGGATAGGTCGAGAGAGAGATATGGATAAATCAAGAGAGAGAGAGAGGTATAGATCGAGAGAGAGAGAGGGATAGATTCAGAGAGACAGGGATAGATCGAGAGAGAGAGGGATAGATCAAAAGAGAGAGTGATAGATTAAGAGAGAGGGAGGGATAGATCGAGAGAGAGAGGGATAGATTGAGAGAGAGAGGGATTGATTGAGAGAGAGAGGGATAGATTGAGAGAGAGAGGGATAGATTCAGAGAGAGAGGGATAGATCGAGAGAGAAAGAGGGATAGATCTCGAGAGTGAGACAGAGAGATAGATCGCGAGAGAGAGACAGAGGGATAGATCGAGACAGAGAGGGATAGATCGAGAGATAGAGAGGGATAGATCTAGAGAGAGGGATAGATCGAGAGAGAGAGGAACAGTTCGAGAGAGAGAGTTATAGATTGAGATAGAGGGCGGGATAGATTGAGAGAGAGAGGGATAGATCGAGGGAGACAGAGGGATAGACTGAGAGAGAGATGGATAGATTGAGAGAGAGGGAGGGATAGATTGAGAGAGGGCGGGATAGATCGAGAGAGAGAGGGATAGATCGAAAGAGAGAGAGGGATAGATCAAAGGAGAGGTTGGAATAGATCGAGAGGGAGGGCGGGATTAATGGAGAGAGAGGGATAGATCGAGAGAGAGAGGGATAGATCGAGAGGGAGAGAGAGGGATAGATTGAGAGATAGAGGGATAGATCGAGAGAGAGAGAGGGATAGATTCAGAGAGAGAGGGATAGATCGAGAGAGAGAGAGGGATAGGTCGAGAGAGAGATATGGATAAATCAAGAGAGAGAGAGAGGTATAGATCGAGAGAGAGAGGGATAGATCGAGATGAGAGCGATAGATCGAGAGAGAGAGAGGGATAGATCAAAAGAGAGAGGGATAGATCAAGAGAGAGGGCGGGATAGATCGAGAGAGAGAGGGATAGATCGAGAGAGAGAGGGATTGATTGAGAGAGAGAGGGATAGATTGAGAGAGAGAGGGATAGATTCAGAGAGAGAGGGATAGATCGAGAGAGAAAGAGGGATAGATCTCGAGAGAGATACAGAGGGATAGATCGAGAGAGAGAGACAGAGGGATAGATCGAGAGAGAGAGGGATAGATCTAGAGAGAGGGATCGATCTAGAGAGAGAGGGACAGTTCGAGAGAGAGAGGAATAGATTGAGAGAGAGGGCGGGATAGATTGAGAGAGAGAGGGATAGATCGAGGGAGAGAGAGGGATAGACTGAGAGAGAGATGGATAGATTGAGAGAGAGAGAGGGATAGATTGAGAGAGGGAGGGATAGATCGAGAGAGAGAGAGGGATAGATCGAGAGAGAGAGAGGGATAGATCGAAGGAGAGGTTGGAATAGATCGAGAGGGAGGGCGGGATAGATGGAGAGAGAGTGATAGATCGAGAGAGACAGGGATAGATCGAGAGAGAGAGCAATAGGTAGAGAGAGAGAGGGATAGATTGAGAGAGAGATGGATAGATTGAGAGAGAGAGGGATAGATTGAGAGAAAGAGGGATAGATCGAGAGAGAGGGATAGATCGAGAGAGAGGGCGGGATAGATTCAGAGAGAGAGGGATAGATTGAGAAAGAGAGGGATGGATCGAGAGAGAGGTATAGATTGAGAGAGAGAGGGATAGAACGAGAGAGAGAGGGATAGATCGAGATAGAGGGTGGGATAAATTGAGAGAGAGGGATCGATCGAGAGAGAGAGGGATAGATTGAGAGAGAGAGAGGGATAGATTGAGAGAGAGGGTGGAATAGATCGAGAGAGAGGGCAGGATAGATCGAGAGAGAGGGATGGATTGAGAGAGAAAGGGATAGATCGAGAGAGAGAGGGATAGATGGAGAGAGAGAGGGATAGATCGAGAGAGAGAGGGATAGATTGAGAAAGAGAGGGGTGGATCAGATCGAGAGAGAGGGCAGGATAGATCGAGAGAGAGGGATAGATTGAGAGTGAGAGGGATAGATCGGGAGAGAGAGGGATAGATCGAGAGAGAGAGGGATAGATGGAGAGAGAGGGCGGGATAGATTGAGAGAGAGGGCGGGATAGATTGAGAAAGAGAGAGGGATATATTGAGAGAGAGAGAGGGATAGATGGAGAGAGAGAAGGATAGTTCGAGAGAGAGAGAGCGTGATAGATCGAGAGAGAGGGATAGATCAAGAGAGAGAGGGATAGTTTGAGAGAGAGAGGGGGATAGATTGAGAACGAGAGAGAGGGTTAGATTGAGAGAGAGAAGGATAGATTGAGAGAGAGCGGGATAGATTGAGAGAGAGAGGGATAGATTGAGAGAGAGGGTGGAATATGTCGACAGAGAGGGCAGGATAGATCGAGAGAGAGGGATGGATTGAAAGAGAGAGAGATAGATTGAGAGAGAGAGAGAGGGATAGATCGAGAGAGAGAGGGATAGATCGAGATGGAGAGAGAGGGATAGATTGAGAGAGAGAGAGAGGGATAGATTGAGAGAGAGAGGGATAGATTGAGAGTGAGGGCGGGAGAGATTGACAGAGAGAGAGATAGATGGAGAGAGAGAAGGATAGTTCGAGAGAGAGAGAACGTGATAGATCGAGAGAGATGGATAGATAGAGAGAGGGATAGATTGAGAGAGAGAGAGAGGGATAGATTGAGAAGAGAGGCGGAAAGATTGAGAGCGAGAGAGGGGGATAGATTGAGAAAGAGAGGGATAGATTCAGAGAGAGAGGGATAGAACGAGAGAGAGAGAGGGATAGGTCGAGAGAGAGATATGGATAAATCAAGAGACAGAGAGAGGTATAGATCGAGAGAGAGAGGGATAGATCAAAAGAGAGAGTGATAGATCAAGAAAGAGGGCGGGATAGATCGAGAGAGAGAGGGATAGATCGAGAGAGAGAGGGATTGATTGAGAGAGAGAGAGGGATAGATTGAGAGAGAGAGGGATAGATTCAGAGAGAGAGGGATAGATCGAGAGAGAGAGACAGAGGGATAGATCTCGAGAGAGAGACAGAGGGATAGATCGAGAGAGAGAGACAGAGGGATAGATCGAGACAGAGAGGGATAGATCGAGAGAGAGAGGGATAGATCGAGAGATAGAGAGGGATAGATCTAGAGAGAGGGATAGATCTAGAGAGAGAGGGACAGTTCGAGAGAGAGAGGAATAGATTGAGAGAGAGGGCGGGATAGATTGAGAGAGGGCGGGATAGATCGAGAGAGAGAGAGGGATAGATCGAAAGAGAGAGAGGGATAGATCGAAGGAGAGGTTGGAATAGATCGAGAGGGAGGGCGGGAAAGATGGAGAGAGAGGGATAGATCGAGAGAGAGAGGGATAGATCGAGAGGGAGAGAGAGGGATAGATTGAGAGATAGAGGGATAGATCGAGAGAGAGAGAGGGATAGATCGAGAGAGAGGGAGGGATAGATTCAGAGAGAGAGGGATAGATCAAGAGAGAGAGAGGGATAGGTCGAGAGAGAGATATGGATAAATCAAGAGAGAGAGAGAGGTATAGATCGAGAGAGAGACGGATAGATCGAGACGAGAGCGATAGATCGAGAGAGAGAGAGAGGGATAGATCAAAAGAGAGAGGGATAGATCAAGAGAGAGGGCAGGATAGATCGAGAGAGAGACGGATAGATCGAGAGAGAGAGGAATTGATTGAGAGAGAGAGGGATAGATTGAGAGAGAGAGGGATAGATTCAGAGAGAGAGGGATAGATCGAGAGAGAAAGAGGGATAGATCGAGAGAGAGAGACAGAGGGATAGATCGAGAGAGAGAGAGACAGAGGGATAGATCGAGGGAGAGAGGGATAGATCGAGAGAGAGAGGGATAGATTGAGAGATAGAGAGGGATAGATCTAGGGAGAGGGATAGATCGAGAGAGAGAGGGACAGTTCGAGAGAGAGAGGAATAGATTGAGAGAGAGGGCGGGATAGATTGAGAGAGAGAGGGATAGATCGAGGGAGAGAGAGGGATAGACTGAGAGAGAGATGGATAGATTGAGAGAGAGAGAGGGATAGATTGAGAGAGGGAGGGATAGATCGAGAGAGAGAGAGGGATAGATCGAGAGAGAGAGAGGGATAGATCGACAGAGAGGTTGCAATAGATCGAGAGGGAGGGCGGGATAGATGGAGAGAGAGGGATAGATCGAGAGAGACAGGGATAGATCGAGAGCGAGAGAGAGCGATAGATTGAGAGAGAAAGGGATAGTTTGAGAGAGAGGGTGGAATATGTCGAGAGAGGGGGCAGGATAGATCGAGAGAGAGGGATGGATCGAGAGAGAGAGGGATAGATCGAGATAGAGGGTGGGATAAATTGAGAGAGAGAGGGATCGATCGAGAGAGAGGGGGATAGATTGAGAGAGAGAGGGATAGATTGAGAGAGAGAGAGATAGAAAGAGAGAGAGGGATAGATTGAGAAAGAGAGAGGGATAGATTGAGAGAGAGAGAGGGATAGATTGAGAAAGAGAGGGGTGGATCAAGAGAGAGGGATAGATCGAGAGAGAGAGGGATAGATTGAGAGAGAGGGATAGATCGAGAGAGAGGGCGGGATAGATTCAGAGAGAGAGGGATAGATTGAGAAAGAGAGGGATGGATCGAGAGAGAGGGATAGATTGAGAGAGAGAGGGATAGATCGAGAGAGAGAGGGATAGATCGAGAGAGAGAGAGAGGTATAGATTGAGAGAGAGGGTGGAATAGATCGAGAGAGAGGGCAGGATAGATCGAGAGAGAGGGATAGATTGAGAGTGAGAGGGATAGATCGAGAGAGAGAGGGATAGATGGAGAGAGAGGGCGGGATAGATTGAGAAAGAGAGAGGGATATATTGAGAGAGAGAGAGGGATAGATGGAGAGATAGAAGGATAGTTCGAGAGAGAGAGAGCGTGATAGATCGAGAGAGAGGGATAGATCAAAAGAGAGAGGGATAGTTTGAGAGAGAGAGGGGGATAGATTGAGAACGAGAGAGAGGGATAGATTGAGAGAGAGAGGGATAGATTGAGAGAGAGAGAAGGATAGATTGAGAGAGAGAGGGATAGATTGAGAGAGAGAGAGGGATAGATTGAGAGAGAGGGGGATAGATCGAGAGAGAGAGGGATAGATTGAGAGAGAGAGAGGGATAGATTGAGAGAGAGAGAGAGGGATAGATCGAGGGAGAGGGTGGAATAGATCGAGAAGGAGGGCGGGATAGATGGAGAGAGAGGGATAGATCGAGAGAGAGAGGGATAGATTGAGAGAGAGAGAGGGATAGATTGAGAGAGAGGGCGGGATAGATCGAGAGAGAGGGATAGATAGAGAGAGAGGGATAGATCGAGAGAGAGGGATAGATAGAGAGTGAGAGGGGTATATTGAGAGAGAGAGGGATAGATCGAGAGAGAGAGAGGGATAGATTGAAAGAGAGAGCGGGATAGATTGAGAGAGAGGGATAGATCAGGGAGGGAGGGTAGATTGAGAGAGAGAGGGCGGGATAGATTGAGAGAGAGGGATAGATTGAGAGAGAGAGGGATAGATCAAGAGAGAGAGTGATAGATTGAGAGAGAGAGGGATAGATTGAGTGAGAGAGAGGGATAGATTCAGAGAGAGAGAGGGATAGATTGAGAGAGAGAGAGGGATAGATCGAGAGAGAGAGGGATAGATCGAGATAGAGGGTGGGATAAATTGAGAGAGAGAGGGATCGATCGAGAGAGAGAGGGATAGATTGAGAGAGAGAGGGATAGATTGAGAGAGAGGGTAGAATAGATCAAGAGAGAGGGCAGGATAGATTGAGAGAGAGGGATGGATTGAGAGAGAAAGGGATAGATCGAGAGAGAGAGGGATAGATGGAGTGAGAGAGGGATAGATCGAGAGAGAGGGCGGGATAGATTGAGAGAGAGAGAGGGATAGATTGAGAAAGAGAGGGATGGATCGAGAGAGAGGGATAGATAGAGAGAGAGAGAGAGATAGATAGAGAGAGAGGGATAGATTGAGAAAGAGAGAGGGATAGATTGAGAGAGAGAGAGGGATAGATTGAGAAAGAGAGGGGTGGATCAAGAGAGAGGGATAGATCGAGAGAGAGAGGGATAGATTGAGAGAGAGGGATAGATCGAGAGAGAGGGCGGGATAGATTCAGAGAGAGAGGGATAGATTGAGAAAGAGAGGGATGGATCGAGAGAGAGGGATAGATTGAGAGAGAGAGGGATAGATCGAGAGAGAGAGGGATAGATCGAGAGAGAGAGAGAGAGGTATAGATTGAGAGAGTGGGTGGAATAGATCGAGAGAGAGGGCAGGATAGATCGAGAGAGAGGGATAGATTGAGAGTGAGAGGGATAGATCGAGAGAGAGAGTGGGATAGATCGAGAGAGAGAGGGATAGATGGAGAGAGAGGGCGGGATAGATTGAGAGAGAGGGCGGGATAGATTGAGAAAGAGAGAGGGATATATTGAGAGAGAGAGAGGGATAGATGGAGAGAGAGAAGGATAGTTCGAGAGAGAGAGAGCATGATAGATCGAGAGAGAGGGATAGATCAAAAGAGAGAGGGATAGTTTGAGAGAGAGAGGGGGATAGATTGAGAACGAGAGAGAGGGATAGATTGAGAGAGAGAGGGATAGATTGAGAGAGAGAGAAGGATAGATTGAGAGAGAGAGGGATAGATTGAGAGAGAGAGAGGGATAGATTGAGAGAGAGGGGGATAGATCGAGAGAGAGAGGGATAGATTGAGAGAGAGAGAGGGATAGATTGAGAGAGAGAGAGGGATAGATCGAGGGAGAGGGTGGAATAGATCGAGAAGGAGGGCGGGATAGATGGAGAGAGAGGGATAGATCGAGAGAGAGAGGGATAGATCAAGAGAGAGAGGGATAGTTCGAGAGAGAGAGAGTGGGATAGATTGGGAGAGAGAGGGATAGATTGAGAGAGAGAGAGGGATAGATTGAGAGAGAGGGCGGGATAGATCGAGAGAGAGGGATAGATAGAGAGAGAGGGATAGATCGAGAGAGAGGGATAGATAGAGAGTGAGAGGGGTATATTGAGAGAGAGAGGGATAGATCGAGAGAGAGAGAGGGATAGATTGAAAGAGAGAGCGGGATAGATTGAGAGAGAGGGATAGATCAGGGAGGGAGGGTAGATTGAGAGAGAGAGGGCGGGATAGATTGAGAGAGAGGGATAGATTGAGAGAGAGAGGGATAGATCGAGAGAGAGAGTGATAGATTGAGAGAGAGAGGGATAGATTGAGCGAGAGAGAGGGATAGATTCAGAGAGAGAGAGGGATAGATTGAGAGAGAGAGAGGGATAGATCGAGAGAGAGAGGGATAGATCGAGAGAGAGGAAGGGATAGATTGTGAGAGAGAGGGTTAGATCGAGAGAGAGAGTGATAGACGGAGAGAGAGGGCGGAATAGATTGAGAGAGAGGGTGGGATAGATTGAGAGATTGAGGCATAGATTGAGAGAGAGAGAGGGATAGATCGAGAGAGAGAGAGAGGAATACGTTGAGAGAGAGATATGGATAGATCGACAGAGAGTCGGATAGATCGAGAGAGAGAGGGATTGATTGAGAGAAAGAGAGGGATAGATCGAAAGAGAGAGAGATATAGATCGGGAGGGAGAGGGATAGATCGAGAGAGAGAGGGATTGATTGAGAGAGAGAGAGGGATAGATCGAGAGAGAGAGGGATTGATTGAGAGAGAGAGAGGGATAGATCGATAGAGAGAGCGATAGATCGAGAGAGTGAGAGGGATAGATCGAAAGAGAGAGGGATAGATCAAGAGAGAGGGCGGGATAGATCGAGAGAGAGGGATAGATCGAGAGAGAGAGGGATAGATCAAGAGAGAAAGGGATAGATTGAGAGAGTGAGGGATAGATCGAGAGAGAAGGAGGGATTGATCGAGAGAGAGAGAGAGGGATAGATCGAGAGAGAGGGATAGATCGAGAGAGAGGGATAGATTGAGAGAGAGTGGGATAGATTGAGAGAGAGAGAGGGATTGATTCAGAGAGAGAGGGATAGATCGAGAGAGAGTGAGGGATAGATCAAGAGAGAAGGAGGGATAGATCGAGAGAGAGAGAGAGGGATAGATCGAGAGAGAGAGGGATAGATCGAGAGAGAGAGGAATATGTTGAGAGGGAGATATGGATAGATCGAGAGAGAGCGATAGATCGAGAGAGAGAGGGATAGATCGAAAGAGAGAGGGATAGATCGAGAGAGATGGATAAATTGAGAGAGAGAGGGATAGATTGAGAGAGAGAGGGATAGATTGAGAGAGAGAGAGGGATAGATTCAGAGAGAGAGGGATAGATCGAGAGAGAGTGAGGGATACATCGAGCGAGAAGGAGGGATAGATCGAGAGAGAGAAAGAGGGATAGATCGAGAGAGAGAGGGATAGATCGAGAGAGAGAGGGAAAAATTGAGAGAGAGAGAGGTATAGATCGAGAGAGGGAGGGATACTTCGAGAGAGAGAGAGAGGGATAGATGGAGAGTGAGGGATAGATGGAGACAGAGAGGGATAGATCGAGAGAGAGAGGGATAGATCGAGTTAGAGGGAGGGATAGATTGAGAGAGAGAGATAGATCGAGAGAGAGAGGGTTTGATCGAGGGAGAGAGAGGGATAGGTCGGGAGAGAGGGATAGATTGAGAGAGAGGGTGGAATAGATCGAGCGAGAGGGATAGATTGAGAGAGAGAGTGATAGATTGAGAGAGAGAGGGATAGATCGAGAGAGAGAGGGATAGACGGAGAGAGAGGGCGGGATAGATTGAGAGAGAGGGCGGGATAGATTGAGAGAGTGAGGGATAGATTGAGAGAGCGAGAGGGATAGATCGAGAGAGAGAAAGGAATAGGTTGAGAGAGAGATATGGATAGATTGAGAGAGAGAGCGATAGATCGAGAGAGAGAGAGGGATAGATCGAAAGAGAGAGGGATAGATCGAGAGAGAGGGATAGATCGAGAGAGAGAGGGATAGACTGAGAGAGAGAGGGATAGATTGAGAGAGACAGAGGGATAGATTCAGAGAGAGAGGGATAGATCGAGAGAGAGTGAGGGATAGATCGAGAGAGAAGGAGGGATAGATCGAGAGAGAGAGACAGGGATAGATCGAGAGAGAGAGGGATAGATCGAGAGAGAGAGGAATAGATTGAGAGAGAGAGAGGGATAGATCGAGAGAGAGAGGGATAGATCGAGAGAGAGAGGGATAGATCGAGATAGAGGGAGGGATAGATTGAGAGAGAGATAGATCGAGAGAGAGAGGGTTTGATCGAGAGAGAGAGAGGGATAGCTCGAGAGAGAGAGGGAAAGATTGAGAGAGAGAGGGATAGATCGACAGAGAGAGGGATAGATCGAGAGAGAGAGAGATAGATCGACAGAGAAAGGAATAGATCGAGAGAGAGAGGGATAGATTGAGTGTGAGAGAGGGATAGATTGAGAGAGAGAGGGGAATAGATTGAGAGAGAGAGAGGGATAAATCGAGGGAGAGGGTGGAATAGATCGAGAAGGAGGGCGGGATAGATGGAGATAGAGGGATAGATCGAGAGAGAGAGGGATAGATCAAGAGAGAGAGGGATAGATCGAGAGAGAGAGAGTGGGATAGATCGAGAGCGAAAGGGCGGGATAGATTGAGAGACAGGGCGGGATAGATCGAGGATGAGGGACAGATATAGCGAGAGAGGGATAGATAGAGAGAGAGGGTTAGATCGAGAGAGAGTGATAGATAGAGAGAGAGAGGGATAGATAGAGAGAGAGGGTTAGATCGAGAGAGTGGGATAGATAGAGAGAGAGAGGGATATATTGAGAGAGAGAGGGATAGTTTGAGAGTGAGGGCCGGAGAGATTGACAGAGAGAGGGATAGATGGAGAGAGTGGGTTAGATGGAGAGAGAGAAGGATAGTTTGAGAGAGAGAGAGCGTGATAGATTGAGAGAGAGGGATAGATCGAGAGAGAGAGAGGGATAGATCGAGAGAGAGAGAGAGGGATAGATTGAGAACGAGAGAGAGGGATAGATTGAGATAGAGAGAGATGGATCGAGAGAGAGAGGGATAGATCGAGAGAGAGAGGGATAGATATAAAGAGAGAGTGGGATAGATTGAGAGAGAGGGATAGATTAGGTAGAGAGGGTAGATTGAGAGAGAGGGCGGGATAGATTGAGAGAGAGGGATAGATTGAGAGAGAGAGGGATAGATCGAGAGAGAGAGAGGGATAGATCGAGAGAGAGAGGGATAGATCGAGAGAGAGAGAGGGAAAGATCGAGAGAGAGGGATAGATTGAGAGAGAGAGAGGGCTAGATCGAGAGAGAGAGGGTTAGATCGAGAGAGAGAGAGATAGATTGAGAGAGAGAAAGGGATAGATCGAGAGAGAGAGGGATAGATTGAGAGAGAGGGCGGGATAGATCGAGAGAGAGAGGGATAGATGGAGAGTCAGGGCGGGATAAATTGAGAGAGAGAGAGGGATAAATGCAGAGAGAGAGGGATAGTTCGAGAGAGATAGAGGGATAGATCGAGAGAGAGAGAGAGAGGGATAGATCGAGAGAGAGAGGGATAGATCGAGACAGAGAGGGATAGATTGAGAGAGAGAGGGATAGATCGAGAGAGTGAGATTGGGATAGGTCAAGAGAGAGAGGGATAGATCGAGAGTGAGGGGGATAGATAGAGAGAGAGAGGGATAGATTGAGAAGAGAGGCAGAAAGATTGAGAGCGAGAGAGAGGAATAGATTGAGAGAGAGAGGGATAGATTGAGAGAGAGAGAGGGATAGATTGAGAGTGAGGGCGGGAGAGATTGACAGAGAGAGATAGATGGAGAGAGAGAAGGATAGTTCGAGAGAGAGAGAGCGTGATAGATTGAGAGAGAGGGATAGATAGAGAGAGAGAGGGATAGATCGAGAGACAGAGAGGGATAGATTGAGAGAGAGAGGGATAGATTGAGAAGAGAGGAGGAAAGATTGAGAGCGAGAGAGAGAGATAGATTGAGAGAGAGAGGGATAGATTGAGAGAGACAGAGGGATAGATTGAGAGAGAGGCTGGAATAGATCGAGAGAGAAGGCAGGACAGATCAAGAGAGAGGGATAGATTGAGAGAGAGAGAGGGATAGATTGAGAAAGAGAGGGATGGATCAAGAGAGAGGGATAGATCGAGAGAGAGAGGGATAGATCGAGAGAGAGAAGGATAGATCGAGAAAAGGGGTGGGATAGATTGAGAGAGAGAGAGGGATAGATTGAGAAAGAGAGGGATGGATCGAGAGAGAGGGATAGATTGAGAGAGAGAGGGATAGATCGAGAGAGAGAGGGATAGATCGAGAGAGAGAGAGGGATAGATATAAAGTGAGAGTGGGATAGATTGAGAGAGAGGGATAGATTAGGTAGAGAGGGTAGATTGAGAGAGAGGGCGGGATAGATTGAGAGAGAGGGATAGATTGAGAGAGAGAGGGATAGATCGAGAGAGAGAGAGGGATAGATCGAGAGAGAGAGGGATAGATCGAGACAGAGAGGGATAGATTGAGAGAGAGAGGGATAGATCGAGAGAGTGAGATTGGGATAGGTCAAGAGAGAGAGGGATAGATCGAGAGTGAGGGGGATAGATAGAGAGAGAGAGGGATAGATTGAGAAGAGAGGCAGAAAGATTGAGAGCGAGAGAGAGGAATAGATTGAGAGAGAGAGGGATAGATTGAGAGAGAGAGAGGGATAGATTGAGAGTGAGGGCGGGAGAGATTGACAGAGAGAGATAGATGGAGAGAGAGAAGGATAGTTCGAGAGAGAGAGAGCGTGATAGATTGAGAGAGAGGGATAGATAGAGAGAGAGAGGGATAGATCGAGAGAGAGAGAGGGATAGATTGAGAGAGAGAGGGATAGATTGAGAGAGACAGAGGGATAGATTGAGAGAGAGGCTGGAATAGATCGAGAGAGAAGGCAGGACAGATCAAGAGAGAGGGATAGATTGAGAGAGAGAGAGGGATAGATTGAGAAAGAGAGGGATGGATCAAGAGAGAGGGATAGATCGAGAGAGAGAGGGATAGATTGAGAGAGAGAGGGATAGATCGAGAAAAGGGGTGGGATAGATTGAGAGAGAGAGAGGGATAGATTGAGAAAGAGAGGGACGGATCGAGAGAGAGGGATAGATTGAGAGAGAGAGGGATAGATCGAGAGAGAGAGGGATAGATCGAGAGAGATGGCGGGATAAATTGAGAGAGAGAGGGATCGATCGAGAGAGAGAGGGATAGATTGAGAGAGAGGGTGGAATAGATCGAGAAAGAGGGCAGGATAGATCGAGAGAGAGGGATGGATTGAGAGAGAAAGGGATAGATCGAGAGAGAGAGGGATAGATCGAGAGAGAGAGGGATAGATCGAGAGAGAGAGAGAGGTATAGATTGAGAGAGAGGGTGGAATTGATCGAGAGAGAGGGCAGGATAGATCGAGAGAGAGGGATAGATTGAGAGTGAGAGGGATAGACCGAGAGAGAGAGGGATAGATGGTGAGAGAGGGCGGGATAGATTGAGAGAGAGGGCGGGATAGATTGAGAGAGAGAGCGGGATAGATTGAGAGAGAGAGGGATAGATTGAGAGAGAGAGAGGGATAGATCGAGAGAGAGAGGGATAGATTGAGAGAGAGAGGGATAGATTGAGAGAGAGGGTGGAATATGTCTAGAAAGAGAGGGCAGGTTAGATCGAGAGAGAGGGATAGATCGAGAGAGAGAGGGATAGGTAGAGAGAGAGGGATAGATTGAGAGAGAGAGGGATAGATTGAGAGAGAGAGAGGGATAGATTGAGAGAGAGTGGGATAGATTGAGAGTGAGGGCGGGAGAGATTGACCGAGAGAGAGATAGATGGAGAGAGAGAAGGATAGTTCGAGAGAGAGAGAGCGTGATAGATCGAGAGAGAGGGATAGATAGAGAGAGAGGGATAGATCGAGAGAGAGAGAGAGAGGGATAGATTGAGAGAGAGAGGGATAGACTGAAAGAGAGAGGGATAGATTGAGAGAGAGAGAGGGATAGATTGAGAGAGAGTGGGATAGATTGAGAGTGAGGGCGGGAGAGATTGACCGAGAGAGAGATAGATGGAGAGAGAGAAGGATAGTTCGAGAGAGAGAGATCGTGATAGATCGAGAGAGAGGGATAGATAGAGAGAGAGGGATAGATCGAGAGAGAGAGAGAGGGATAGATTGAGAGAGAGAGGGATAGATTGAGAAGAGAGGCGGAAATATTGAGAGCGAGAGAGAGGGATAGATTGAGAGAGAGAGGGATAGATTGAGAGAGAGAGAGGGATAGATTGAGAGTGAGGGCGGGAGAGATTGACAGAGAGAGAGATACAAGGAGAGAGAGAAGGATAGTTCGAGAGAGAGAGAGCGTGATAGATCGAGAGAGAGGGACAGATAGAGAGAGAGAGGGATAGATCGCGAGAGAGAGAGGGATAGATTGAGAGAGAGAGGGATAGATTGAGAAGAGAGGCGGAAAGATTGAGAGCGAGAGAGAGGGATAGATTGAGAGAGAGGGATAGATTGAGAGAGACAGAGAGATAGATTGAGAGAGAGGCTGGAATAGATCGAAAGAGAAAGCAGGACAGATCGAGAGGGAGAGATACTTAGAGAGACAGAGATAGATAGAGAGAGAGGGAAGATTGAGAAAGAGAGGGGGATAGATTGAGAGAGAGAGAGGGATAGATTGAGAAAGAGAGGGATGGATCAAGAGAGAGGGATAGATCGAGAGAGAGAGGGATAGATGGAGAGAGAGAGGGATAGATCGAGAGAGAGGGCGGGATAGATTGAGAGAGAGAGAGGGATAGATTGAGAAAGAGAGGGATGGATCGAGAGAGAGGGATAGATAGAGAGAGAGAGAGATAGATAGAGAGAGAGGGATAGATTGAGAAAGAGAGAGGGATAGATTGAGAGAGAGAGAGGGATAGATTGAGAAAGAGAGGGATGGATCGAAAGAGAGGGATAGATTGAGAGAGAGAGGGATAGATCGAGAGAGAGAGGGATAGATCGAGAGCGAGGGCGGGATAAATTGAGAGAGAGAGGGATCGATCGAGAGAGAGAGGAATAGATTGAGAGAGAGAGAGAGGGATAGATTGAGAGAGAGTGTGGAATAGATCGAGAGAGAGGGCAGGATAGATCGAGAGAGATGGATGGATTGAGAGAGAAAGGGATAGATCGAGAGAGAGAGGGATAGATCGAGAGAGAGAGGGATCGATCGAGAGAGAGAGGGAAAGATGGAGAGAGAGGGCGGGATAGATTGAGAGAGAGGGCGGGATAGATTGAGAGAGAGAGGGATAGATTGAGAGAGAGGGTGGAATAGATCGAGAAAGAGGGCAGGATAGATCGAGAGAGAGGGATGGATTGAGAGAGAAAGGGATAGATCGAGAGAGAGAGGGATAGATCGAGAGAGAGAGGGATAGATCGAGAGAGAGAGAGAGGTATAGATTGAGAGAGAGGGTGGAATAGATCGAGAGAGAGGGCAGGATAGATCGAGAGAGAGGGATAGATTGAGAGTGAGAGGGATAGATCGAGAGAGAGAGGGATAGATGGTGAGAGAGGGCGGGATAGATTGAGAGAGAGGGCGGGATAGATTGAGAGAGAGCGGGATAGATTGAGAGAGAGGGATAGATTGAGAGAGAGAGGGATAGATTGAGAGAGAGAGGGATAGATTGAGAGAGAGGGTGGAATATGTCTAGAAAGAGAGGGCAGGTTAGATCGAGAGAGAGGGATAGATCGAGAGAGAGAGGGATAGGTAGAGAGAGAGGGATAGATTGAGAGAGAGAGGGATAGATTGAGAGAGAGAGAGGGATAGATTGAGAGAGAGTGGGATAGATTGAGAGTGAGGGCGGGAGAGATTGACCGAGAGAGAGATAGATGGAGAGAGAGCAGGATAGTTCGAGAGAGAGAGCGTGATAGATCGAGAGAGAGGGATAGATAGAGAGAGAGGGATAGATCGAGAGAGAGAGAGAGGGATAGATTGAGAGAGAGAGGGATAGATTGAGAAGAGAGGCGGAAATATTGAGAGCGAGAGAGAGGGATAGATTGAGAGAGAGAGGGATAGATTGAGAGAGAGAGAGGGATAGATTGAGAGTGAGGGCGGGACTGATTGACAGAGAGAGAGATAGAAGGAGAGAGAGAAGGATAGGTCGAGAGAGAGAGAGCGTGATAGATCGAGAGAGAGGGACAGATAGAGAGAGAGAGGGATAGATCGCGAGAGAGAGAGGGATAGATTGAGAGAGAGAGGGATAGATTGAGAAGAGAGGCGGAAAGATTGAGAGCGAGAGAGAGGGATAGATTGAGAGAGAGAGGGATAGATTGAGAGAGACAGAGAGATAGATTGAGAGAGAGGCTGGAATAGATCGAAAGAGAAAGCAGGACAGATCGAGAGGGAGAGATACTTAGAGAGAGAGAGATAGATAGAGAGAGAGGGAAGATTGAGAAAGAGAGGGGGATAGATTGAGAGAGAGAGAGGGATAGATTGAGAAAGAGAGGGATGGATCAAGAGAGAGGGATAGATCGAGAGAGAGAGGGATAGATGGAGAGAGAGAGGGATAGATCGAGAGAGAGGGCGGGATAGATTGAGAGAGAGAGAGGGATAGATTGAGAAAGAGAGGGATGGATCGAGAGAGAGGGATAGATAGAGAGAGAGAGAGATAGATAGAGAGAGAGGGATAGATTGAGAAAGAGAGAGGGATAGATTGAGAGAGAGAGAGGGATAGATTGAGAAAGAGAGGGGTGGATCAAGAGAGAGGGATAGATCGAGAGAGAGAGGGATAGATTGAGAGAGAGGGATAGATCGAGAGAGAGGGCGGGATAGATTCAGAGAGAGAGGGATAGATTGAGAAAGAGAGGGATGGATCGAAAGAGAGGGATAGATTGAGAGAGAGAGGGATAGATCGAGAGAGAGAGGGATAGATCGAGAGCGAGGGCGGGATAAATTGAGAGAGAGAGGGATCGATCGAGAGAGAGAGGAATAGATTGAGAGAGAGAGAGAGGGATAGATTGAGAGAGAGTGTGGAATAGATCGAGAGAGAGGGCAGGATAGATCGAGAGAGATGGATGGATTGAGAGAGAAAGGGATAGATCGAGAGAGAGAGGGATAGATCGAGAGAGAGAGGGATCGATCGAGAGAGAGAGGGAAAGATGGAGAGAGAGGGCGGGATAGATTGAGAGAGAGGGCGGGATAGATTGAGAGAGAGAGGGATAGATTGAGAGAGAGGGTGGAATAGATCGAGAAAGAGGGCAGGATAGATCGAGAGAGAGGGATGGATTGAGAGAGAAAGGGATAGATCGAGAGAGAGAGGGATAGATCGAGAGAGAGAGGGATAGATCGAGAGAGAGAGAGAGGTATAGATTGAGAGAGAGGGTGGAATAGATCGAGAGAGAGGGCAGGATAGATCGAGAGAGAGGGATAGATTGAGAGTGAGAGGGATAGATCGAGAGAGAGAGGGATAGATGGTGAGAGAGGGCGGGATAGATTGAGAGAGAGGGCGGGATAGATTGAGAGAGAGAGCGGGATAGATTGAGAGAGAGAGGGATAGATTGAGAGAGAGAGGGATAGATTGAGAGAGAGGGTGGAATATGTCTAGAAAGAGAGGGCAGGTTAGATCGAGAGAGAGGGATAGATCGAGAGAGAGAGGGATAGGTAGAGAGAGAGGGATAGATTGAGAGAGAGAGGGATAGATTGAGAGAGAGAGAGGGATAGATTGAGAGAGAGTGGGATAGATTGAGAGTGAGGGCGGGAGAGATTGACCGAGAGAGAGATAGATGGAGAGAGAGCAGGATAGTTCGAGAGAGAGAGAGCGTGATAGATCGAGAGAGAGGGATAGATAGAGAGAGAGGGATAGATCGAGAGAGAGAGAGAGGGATAGATTGAGAGAGAGAGGGATAGATTGAGAAGAGAGGCGGAAATATTGAGAGCGAGAGAGAGGGATAGATTGAGAGAGAGAGGGATAGATTGAGAGAGAGAGAGGGATAGATTGAGAGTGAGGGCGGGACTGATTGACAGAGAGAGAGATAGAAGGAGAGAGGGAAGGATAGGTCGAGAGAGAGAGAGCGTGATAGATCGAGAGAGAGGGACAGATAGAGAGAGAGAGGGATAGATCGCGAGAGAGAGAGGGATAGATTGAGAGAGAGAGGGATAGATTGAGAAGAGAGGCGGAAAGATTGAGAGCGAGAGAGAGGGATAGATTGAGAGAGAGAGGGATAGATTGAGAGAGACAGAGAGATAGATTGAGAGAGAGGCTGGAATAGATCGAAAGAGAAAGCAGGACAGATCGAGAGGGAGAGATACTTAGAGAGAGAGAGATAGATAGAGAGAGAGGGAAGATTGAGAAAGAGAGGGGGATAGATTGAGAGAGAGAGAGGGATAGATTGAGAAAGAGAGGGATGGATCAAGAGAGAGGGATAGATCGAGAGAGAGAGGGATAGATGGAGAGAGAGAGGGATAGATCGAGAGAGAGGGCGGGATAGATTGAGAGAGAGAGAGGGATAGATTGAGAAAGAGAGGGATGGATCGAGAGAGAGGGATAGATAGAGAGAGAGAGAGATAGATAGAGAGAGAGGGATAGATTGAGAAAGAGAGAGGGATAGATTGAGAGAGAGAGAGGGATAGATTGAGAAAGAGAGGGATGGATCGAAAGAGAGGGATAGATTGAGAGAGAGAGGGATAGATCGAGAGAGAGAGGGATAGATCGAGAGCGAGGGCGGGATAAATTGAGAGAGAGAGGGATCGATCGAGAGAGAGAGGAATAGATTGAGAGAGAGAGAGAGGGATAGATTGAGAGAGAGTGTGGAATAGATCGAGAGAGAGGGCAGGATAGATCGAGAGAGATGGATGGATTGAGAGAGAAAGGGATAGATCGAGAGAGAGAGGGATAGATCGAGAGAGAGAGGGATCGATCGAGAGAGAGAGGGAAAGATGGAGAGAGAGGGCGGGATAGATTGAGAGAGAGGGCGGGATAGATTGAGAGAGAGAGGGATAGATTGAGAGAGAGGGTGGAATAGATCGAGAAAGAGGGCAGGATAGATCGAGAGAGAGGGATGGATTGAGAGAGAAAGGGATAGATCGAGAGAGAGAGGGATAGATCGAGAGAGAGAGGGATAGATCGAGAGAGAGAGAGAGGTATAGATTGAGAGAGAGGGTGGAATAGATCGAGAGAGAGGGCAGGATAGATCGAGAGAGAGGGATAGATTGAGAGTGAGAGGGATAGATCGAGAGAGAGAGGGATAGATGGTGAGAGAGGGCGGGATAGATTGAGAGAGAGGGCGGGATAGATTGAGAGAGAGAGCGGGATAGATTGAGAGAGAGAGGGATAGATTGAGAGAGAGAGGGATAGATTGAGAGAGAGAGGGATAGATTGAGAGAGAGGGTGGAATATGTCTAGAAAGAGAGGGCAGGTTAGATCGAGAGAGAGGGATAGATCGAGAGAGAGAGGGATAGGTAGAGAGAGAGGGATAGATTGAGAGAGAGAGGGATAGATTGAGAGAGAGAGAGGGATAGATTGAGAGAGAGTGGGATAGATTGAGAGTGAGGGCGGGAGAGATTGACCGAGAGAGAGATAGATGGAGAGAGAGCAGGATAGTTCGAGAGAGAGAGAGCGTGATAGATCGAGAGAGAGGGATAGATAGAGAGAGAGGGATAGATCGAGAGAGAGAGAGAGGGATAGATTGAGAGAGAGAGGGATAGATTGAGAAGAGAGGCGGAAATATTGAGAGCGAGAGAGAGGGATAGATTGAGAGAGAGAGGGATAGATTGAGAGAGAGAGAGGGATAGATTGAGAGTGAGGGCGGGACTGATTGACAGAGAGAGAGATAGAAGGAGAGAGAGAAGGATAGGTCGAGAGAGAGAGAGCGTGATAGATCGAGAGAGAGGGACAGATAGAGAGAGAGAGGGATAGATCGCAAGAGAGAGAGGGATAGATTGAGAGAGAGAGGGATAGATTGAGAAGAGAGGCGGAAAGATTGAGAGCGAGAGAGAGGGATAGATTGAGAGAGAGAGGGATAGATTGAGAGAGACAGAGAGATAGATTGAGAGAGAGGCTGGAATAGATCGAAAGAGAAAGCAGGACAGATCGAGAGGGAGAGATACTTAGAGAGAGAGAGATAGATAGAGAGAGAGGGAAGATTGAGAAAGAGAGGGGGATAGATTGAGAGAGAGAGAGGGATAGATTGAGAAAGAGAGGGATGGATCAAGAGAGAGGGATAGATCGAGAGAGAGAGGGATAGATGGAGAGAGAGAGGGATAGATCGAGAGAGAGGGCGGGATAGATTGAGAGAGAGAGAGGGATAGATTGAGAAAGAGAGGGATGGATCGAGAGAGAGAGATAGATAGAGAGAGAGGGATAGATTGAGAAAGAGAGAGGGATAGATTGAGAGAGAGAGAGGGATAGATTGAGAAAGAGAGGGGTGGATCAAGAGAGAGGGATAGATCGAGAGAGAGAGGGATAGATTGAGAGAGAGGGATAGATCGAGAGAGAGGGCGGGATAGATTCAGAGAGAGAGGGATAGATTGAGAAAGAGAGGGATGGATCGAAAGAGAGGGATAGATTGAGAGAGAGAGGGATAGATCGAGAGAGAGAGGGATAGATCGAGAGCGAGGGCGGGATAAATTGAGAGAGAGAGGGATCGATCGAGAGAGAGAGGAATAGATTGAGAGAGAGAGAGAGGGATAGATTGAGAGAGAGTGTGGAATAGATCGAGAGAGAGGGCAGGATAGATCGAGAGAGATGGATGGATTGAGAGAGAAAGGGATAGATCGAGAGAGAGAGGGATCGATCGAGAGAGAGAGGGATCGATCGAGAGAGAGAGGGAAAGATGGAGAGAGAGGGCGGGATAGATTGAGAGAGAGGGCGGGATAGATTGAGAGAGAGAGGGATAGATCGAGAGAGAGAGGGATAGATCGAGAGAGAGAGAGGTATAGATTGAGCGAGAGGGTGGAATAGATCGAGAGAGGGGGCAGGATAGATCGAGAGAGAGGGATAGATTGAGAGTGAGAGGGATAGATCGAGAGAGAGAGGGATAGATGGAGAGAAAGGGGGGGATAGATTGAGAGAGAGGGCGGGATAGATTGAGAGAGAGAGGGATAGATTGAGAGAGAGAGAGGGATAGATCGAGAGAGAGAGGGATAGATCGAGAGAGAGAGGGATAGATTGAGAGAGAGAGGGATAGATTGAGAGAGAGAGAGGGATAGATTCAGAGAGAGACAGGGATAGATCGAGAGAGAGAGAGGGATAGGTTGAGAGAGAGATATGGATAGATCGAGAGAGAGAGATAGATCGAGAGATAGAGAGGGATAGATCGAAAGAGAGAGGGATGGATCGAGAGAGAGGGATAGATCGAGAGAGAGGGATAGATTGAGAGAGAGAGGGATAGATTGAGAGAGAGAGAGGGATAGATTCAGAGAGAGAGGGATAGATCTAGAGAGAGTGAGGGATAGATCAAGAGAGAAGGAGGGATAGATCGAGAGAGAGAGAGAGGGATAGATCGAGAGAGAGAGGGATAGATCGAGAGAGAGAGGAATATGTTGAGAGGGAGATATGGATAGATCGAGAGAGAGCGATAGATCGAGAGAGAGAGAGGGATAGATCGAAAGAGAGAGGGATAGATCGAGAGAGAGGGATAGATCGAGAGAGAGAGGGATAGATTGAGAGAGAGAGGGATAGATTGAGAGAGAGAGAGGGATAGATTCAGAGAGAGAGGGATAGATCGAGAGAGAGTGAGGGATAGATCGAGAGAGAGGGAGGGATAGATCGAGAGGGAGAAAGAGGGATAGATCGAGAGAGAGAGGGATAGATCGAGAGAGAGAGGGAAAAATTGAGAGAGAGGGATAGATCGAGAGAGGGAGGGATAGATCGAGAGAGAGAGAGGGATAGATGGAGAGTGAGGGAGGGATAGATTGAGAGAGAGAGATAGATCGAGAGAGAGAGGGTTTGATCGAGGGAGAGAGAGGGATAGGTCGAGAGAGAGGGATAGATTGAGAGAGAGGGTGGAATAGATCGAGAGAGATGGATAGATTGAGAGAGAGAGTGATAGATTGAGAGAGAGAGGGATAGATCGAGAGAGAGAGGGATAGACGGAGAGAGAGGGCGGGATAGATTGAGAGAGAGGGTGGGATAGATTGAGAGAGTGAGGGATAGATTGAGGGAGAGAGAGGGATAGATCGAGAGAGAGAGAGGAATAGGTTGAGAGAGAGATATGGATAGATTGAGAGAGAGAGCGATAGATCGAGAGAGAGAGAGGGATAGATCGAAAGAGAGAGGGATAGATCGAGAGAGAGGGATAGATTGAGAGAGAGTGGGATAGATTGAGAGAGAGAGAGGGATAGATTGAGAGAGAGAGGGATAGATCGAGAGAGAGTGAGGGATAGATCGAGAGAGAAGGAGGGATAGATCGAGAGAGAGAGACAGGGATAGATCGAGAGAGAGAGGGATAGATCGAGAGAGAGAGAGGGATAGATGGAGAATGAGGGATAGATGGAGACAGAGAGGGATAGATCGAGAGAGAGAGGGATAGATCGAGATAGAGGGAGGGATAGATTGAGAGAGAGAGATAGATCGAGAGAGAGAGGGTTTGATCGAGAGAGAGAGCGGGATAGCTCGAGAGAGAGAGGGAAAGATTGAGAGAGAGAGAGGGATAGATCGACAGAGAGAGGGATAGATCGAGAGAGAGAGAGATAGATCGACAGAGAAAGGGATAGATCGAGAGAGAGAGGGATAGATTGAGTGTGAGAGAGGGATAGATTGAAAGAGAGAGAGGGATAGATTGAGAGAGAGAGAGGGATAAATCGAGGGAGAGGGTGGAATAGATCGAGAAGGAGGGCGGGATAGATGGAGAGAGAGGGATAGATCGAGAGAGAGAGGGATAGATCGAGAGAGAGAGGGATAGATCAAGAGAGAGAAGGATAGATCGAGAGAGAGAGGGGGATAGATTGAGAACGAGAGAGAGGGATAGATTGAGAGAGAGAGGGATAGATTGAGAGAGAGAGAGAGGGATAGATTGAGATAGAGAGGGATGGATCGAGAGAGAGGGATAGATTGAGAGAGAGAGGGATAGATCGACAGAGAGAGGGATAGATCGAGAGAGAGAGAGGGATAGATTTAAAGAGAGAGCGGGATAGATTGAGAGAGAGGGATAGATCAGGTAGAGAGGGTAGATTGAGAGAGAGGGCGGGATAGATTGAGAGAGAGGGATAGATTGAGAGAAAGAGTGGGATAGATCGAGAGAGAGAGTGGGATAGATCGAGAGAGAGAGAGGGATAGATCGAGAGAGAGGGATAGATTGAGAGAGAGAAAGGGATAGATCGAGAGAGAGAGGGATAGATTGAGAGAGAGGGCGGGATAGATCGAGAGAGAGAGGGATAGATGGAGAGACAGGGCGGGATAAATTGAGAGAGAGAGAGGGATAAGTGCAGAGAGAGAGGGATAGTTCGAGAGAGATAGAGGGATAGATCGAGAGAGAGAGAGGGATAGATTCAGAGAGAGAGGGATAGATCGAGAGAGAGAGAGAGAGGGATAGATCGAGAGAGAAAGGGATAGATCGAGACAGAGAGGGACAGATTGAGAGTGAGGGCCGGAGAGATTGACAGAGAGAGGGATAGATGGAGAGAGAGGGTTAGATGGAGAGAGAGAAGGATAGTTTGAGAGAGAGAGAGCGTGATAGATTGAGAGAGAGGGATAGATCGAGAGAGAGAGGGATAGATCGAGAGAGAGAGAGAGAGGGATAGATTGAGAACGAGAGAGAGGGATAGATTGAGAGTGGGAGGGATAGATTGAGAGAGAGAGAGAGGGATAGATTGAGATAGAGAGGGATGGATCGAGAGAGAGGGATAGATTGAGAGAGAGAGGGATAGATCGAGAGGGCGGGATAGATTGAGAGAGAGGGAGGGATAGATCGAGAGAGAGGGTGGAATAGATCGAGAGAGCGGGATAGAGAGAATGGTGTAGAACCATAGAGATAGGGATAGATCGAGAAAGGGAGAAAGAACGGGATAAATTGAGAGAGGGAGAAAGTGGGATAAATCGAGAGACATAGCGGGATAGAGAGTGACAGAGGGATAAACCAAGATGGAGAGAGAGTGGGATAGCTCGAGAGAGAGAGAGTGATAATTCGAGACGGACAGGGTGGGATTGATTGAGAGAGGGATCGAGAGAGGGAGTGGGAGATAGCACAAGAGAGGGAAAGAGCGATAGAGAGAGCAGGATAGAGAGAAAGTGTGGATGAATGAGAGGGAGAGAATGAGAGAGGGAAAGAGTGATAGAGCGGGATAGATC
Organism: Carcharodon carcharias; assembly: GCF_017639515.1. Lineage (NCBI taxonomy): Eukaryota > Metazoa > Chordata > Chondrichthyes > Lamniformes > Lamnidae > Carcharodon > Carcharodon carcharias. The sequence goes on from NW_024470849.1 coordinate 1,409,443, forward strand.
GAGAGAGAGAGAGAGCGGGATAAATCGATAGAAGGATAGAGAATGGGATAAATTGAGATGGAGAGAGCAGAATAGAGAGAGAGAGAGAGCGGGATAGAGAGAGAGAATGTGGGCTAGACAGAGTGGGATAGAGGGGGAATGGGAATAGTGAGAGGGAGCAGGATAGAGAGAGAGTGGGAAAGTGAGAGAGTGGGAGAGTGATAGCGAATGCAGAGAGATCGGGTTAGAGATGGATAGTGAGAGAAAGAGAGTGGTATGGAGAGTGGGATAGAGAGGGAGAGTGCGGGATAGATAGAGTGGGATAAAGAGAGACAGAGCAAGATAGTGAGAGAGAGCGGGATAGGGAGGCAGTTAGAAAGAGCGGGATAGTAGAGAGAAAGTGGGATCAATGGAGAGAGAGTGGGATAGATAGAGGGAGAGAGAGAGAGAGCAGGATAGGGAGGTAGTTAGAAAAAGCGGGATAGTAGAGAGAGAGTGGGATCAATAGAGAGAGGGAGAGAGAATGGGATAGATAGAAGGGGAGAGAGGGGCGGGACAGAGAGAGGGGGTGGGATAGAGTGAGAGCTTGGGATAAATCGAGAGGGACAGAGAGCGGCTTAGAGAGAGAGGGGAATAAAGAGAGAGAGGGATAGAGAGAGAGAGAGAGGGATAGAGAGAGAGAGAGCGGGATAGGGAGGTAGTTAGAGCAGGATAGTAGAGAGACTGTGGGATCAATGGAGAGAAAGTGGGATAGATAGAAAGACGGAGAGAGAGAGAGAGCGGGAAAGGGAGGTAGTTAGAAAGAGCGGGATCATAGAGAGAGAGTGGGATCAATAGAGAGAGGGAGAGAGAATGGGATAGATAGAGGGGGAGAGAGGGGACGGGACAGAGAGAGGGGGTGGGATAGAGTGAGAGCGTGGGATAAATCGAGCGGGACAGAGAGCGGCTTAGAGAGAGAGCGGGATAGAGAGAGAGAGCAGAACTAAATAAAAATGGGAAAGGGGTGAAATATAAGTTGGTTTAAGCTGGGGGCATGGGGGTGTGGTGGTGTTGTGGTTGTTGGGACAAGCAGACAGTGATAGGAGGAGATAACCAAAAGATGTCACAGACAAAAGGACAAAGAGGTGTTGAAGGTGGTGATATTATCTAAAGGAATGTGCTAATTAAGAATAGAGAGCAGGACAGACAAGGTACAGATAGCCCTAGTGGGGGTGGGGGAGTACTAAAAGGGTTAAAAAGTAGAGATAAACAATGGGTGGAAATACATTTAAAAATAATGGAAATAGGTGGGAGAAGAAAATTCTTTTGTGGGCTGGACAGAGTGGGATCGAGAGGGAGCGGGATATAGTGAGAGGGAGTGGGATAGAGAGAGACAGCAGGATAGAGAGAGTGTGGGTTAGTGAGAGAGTGATCGAGAGTGCAGAAAGAGTGGGAGAGAGATGGATAGTGAGAGAGAGAGAGAATTGGATAGAGAGTGGGATAGAGAGAATGGGACAGAGAGAGTTGGATAGAGAGTGGGATAGAGAGAATGGGACAGAGAGAGTTGGATAAAGAGGGAGAGAGCAGGTTAGATAGAGTAGGTTAGGGAGAGAGGGGAGAGAGGGGAGAGAGCATGAAAATGAGAGAGTGAGTGGGATAGAGAGAGAGGGTGTTAGTTAGAGAGAGGGAGAGAGTGGGATATAGAAAGAGTGGGATAGGGAGACAGAGCAGGATAGAGAGACAGAGACAGCATGATACAGGGAGAGAGAGAGTATGGGCTAGACAGAGTGGGATAGAGACGGCGTGGGATATAGCGAGAGGGAGTGAGATAGAGAAAGCGGGATAGTGAGAGAGTGCAGAGAGAGGGGGATGGAGATAGAGAGCATGATAGAGATTGGGATAGTGAGAGAAAGCTGGATATAGAGAGGAGAGAGTGGGATGGGGAAAGAGAGCAGAGAGACAGCGGGCAAAGGAGAGTGATAGAGAGAGAGGCTAAAGATAGCGAAATAGAGAAAGCAGAGGCAGGTTAGATCGAGAGACAGAGAAAGAGAGAGCGGGATAGGGAGGTGGTTAGAAAGAGCGGGATACTGGAGAGAGAGTGGAATCAATGGAGAAAGAGTGGGATAGATAGAGAGAGGGACAGAGAGAGAGTGAGATAGGGAGGTAGTTAGAAAGAGCAGGATAGTAGAGAGAGAGTGGGATCAATAGAGAGAGGGAGAGAGAATGGGATAGATAGAGGGAGAGAGAGGGGGCGGGACAGAGAGAGGGAGTGGGATAGAGTGAGACCGTGGGATAAATCGAGAGGGACAGAGAGCGGCTCAGAGAGAGAGCGGGATAGAGAGAGAGGGATAGAGAGAGAGAGCGGGATAGAGAGAGAGCGGGACAGAGAGAGAGCGAGGCGGGATAGAGAGAGAGAGAGGCAGGATAAAGAGAGAGAGGTGGGAGAAAGAGAGCAGGATAGATTGAGAAAGGAGAGAGGGAGGGATAGATTGAGAGAAGAGAGAGCAGGATAGAGACAGACGAAGAGAGAGGTGGGATAGCAAGAGAGAGAGAGCAAGATAGAGTGGGATAGAGAGAGAGGTGGGTAGAAAAGACATCAGGATGAGAGCAGGATAGAGAGAGCGGGGGAGAGTGGGAGAGAGAGCAGGATAGATAGAGAAAGGGAGAGAGCGGGATATAGAGAGATGGAGTGGGATGGAGATAGAGCAGAGACAGCAGGATAGAGAGAGAGAGGCGGGATAGAGAGAGCAGGATAGAGATAGACAGCAGAGAGTGTGGTGTAGATAAAGAGAGGGAGAACGGGATATAGAGAGAGAGTGCATGGCATTAGAGAGATGGAGTGGGATGGAGATAGAGCAGAGACAGCAGGATAGAGAGAGAGAGTGGGATAGTGAGAGAGATAGAGAGCTGGATTAAGAGAGGAGAAACACCAGGATAGAGAGAGAGAGCCCAGAAATAGCAGATCGAAAAAACAGCAGAAAGAGAGCAGGATAGAGAGAGGTGGGATAGAGAGAGAGAGAGGCGGGGTAGAGAGAGAGAGAGAGAGGCAGGACAGAGAGAGAGAGAGAGACAGGATAGAGAGAGCAGGATAGAGATAGACAGCAAGAGAGTGTGGTGTAGATAGAGAGAGGGAGAACGGGAAATAGAGAGAGAGCGCGGCATAGAGAGAGACGGCGGGAAAGTGAGAGAGAGCAGAGACAGTGGGATAGATAGAGAGACGGAGAGCGCAGCATAGTAAGAGCAAGAGCAGGATAATGAGAGATTGAGGGAGCTGGATAGAGAGATTCGAGAAAGCAGGATAGAGAGAGAGACAGAGAGTGGGATAGCGAGAGAGAGAGAGCGGGATAGTGAGAGAGCGGGATCATGAGAAAGGGAAAGAGAGCAGGATCATGAGAGAATTAGGGAGCTGGAGAGAGAACAGGATAGAGAGAGAGAGAGGGACAGAGAGAGTGGGATCGTGAGAGAGAACAGGATCGTGAGAGAGACAGAGAGTGGGATAGAGAGTAGAGAGCAGAGAGAGAGAACTGGATAGAGGGAGAGTGAGAGGGAGAATGGGATGGTGAGAGAGAGAGAGCGGCATCATGAGAAAGGGAAAGAGAGCAGGATCATAAGAGAGTTATGGAGCAGGATAGAGAGATAGAGACAGAGATAGGGCGGGATCGTGAGAGAGAGAGTGGGATCGTGAGAGAGAGTGGGATCCTGAGACAGTGTGGGATCATGAGAGAGAGAGTGGGATAGAGAGAGTAGAGAACACAGAGAGAGAACTGGATAGAGGGAGAGTAAGAGAAAGTGGGATTGTGAGAGAGAGCGGGATCATGAGAGAGAGAGCAGGATCATGAGAGAGAGAGCGGGATAGAGAGCAGAGAGAGAGAACTGGATAGAGGGAGAGTGAGAGAGAGTGGGATTGTGAAAGAGAGAGCAGGATCGTGAGAGAGAATGGGATCATGAGAGAGAGCAGGATAGAGAGTAGAGGGCAGAGAGAGAGAACTGGATAGAGGGAGAGTGAGAGAGAGTGGGATCG